>NW_009970725.1:11470872-11539293 GCF_000747805.2 Chaetura pelagica
GGATCGTGACAGGAGAAAATGTATAAACTTTTCATGTCTTTCATTATTTCCCTGCCCTCTTTCTGAAGCTTACTGAAACTTTCTAGACAAATATTTAACTAAGTTACATGAGGTGTTATGATAGCTGTCTAAAAAAGACCACATTGTATTATTCTGCTTCTTGATTGAATCCAGCCAAGCTCTTTGTCCCAGCAACTTGTGGCTCTAAGTTTCACAGATAAGCTCCTTATTTCCCCAGGAAGTCATAAACTAAAGATTGCCTAGTTTTACTTTCCTTTAGAATCCTTATAGAAATGTAGTTATAGAAATTCACTTCAAAGAAGAAAGGGTTATGTATTTTTTATATAATAGCTTCAACACTCTTATTAAAAAGTTTTGTGCATGACAGCATCTTCAGTTTTCTTCTGATGGCATCCAGTTACTTCTCCTGAACAATCAAATCTCTCATGAAGTGCCTGAGTGGTCTCAAATATTCTTTCCCTACATCAGCCTATCTAGCTTTCTCAGTCTCTCATCTTGGCAGTGCTCTTCTGAAATTACTGGTATCTTACGTCACTTAATATCAATAATTCCACCATGATAACAGCAAGCATACATTCTAGTGCTTCGCTGCCTGCATATACAAATGAAGTCAGGCTAGTGTTTCCACATTTCCTAATGCAAATGTCAAGACTGAGGACTCCACATCTGAAAGTCACATCTCACCATTTCTGGCAGAGAACCTGTGGAGGAAGTTGTACTTTGATATAAACATAAAAAAAATATTTAACCCAATATTTTTGTGATTAACATCATTAACTTACCTGAGACAAGCATGCAATAATGCAGCTTTTTGCATGTCTTATTAAAAGGTATATCAGAAGATACAGATAGTAAAAAGCATCAGGCAACACAATAAGAGAACCGACCAGAAACATGCTTAGGACTGAATGCAATGCTGACATTCCACTTAGCTGGATATAATCTCTGCAGAAACTGTGAGTCTGTTTCAAAAGTGCTCCGCAAAATACAGAAGATATAAAAGAGGAACAGAATGTGATCAAGCATTAATTGAAATTCCAAAGTTAATACGACTTTAACATTTTTTTTTTTTTTTTTCTCTATGTGGTGTGATCTTTGTAATATGTTGCAGTAGATTTGTGGCATGATGGCCTAAGGAGAAAAAGGGAATGAAGATTTGCAGAGAAAAGCAGGTAAGAGTAGTTGGATAAAAGTGTGCAGCCACTGCTCTTCAAGAACTTGATAAAGTTACTCTGAGACAAAAGCTCTCCTGTTTCCCCCTCTCTAGCTCTATCAATGACTCTCAGGAGTCATGAGTCTAATGAGTCTACCTTTAAACCCTGCTTGACCAAGTGCGCTGCTTGGTCACAAACTTTGGGTCAGGCTTTTCAAAAGTGGTGGAAAGACCTTGCAATTATATTCCTGCACAATAATTACTTACTAGGATCAAACATACACCAAAGGCAAACAAAGCAGAAGGAAAAAGAGGAGCATAATTCAGAGAGATTTTGATCTTTCTGAATGCACTTATTCAGCTGCAGCAGCTCTTTCCCAAAACATTTTCTCTTCTCCCCTCAATGACAGCATGTTGGGAACTGCTTTGCAAAGATTTTTCCTCCCTTCCCCCACATCATGTAATTCTTTACATCTTCTCTCTTACGCTGAGAAAACGATGCAGAAAGAGTACCCAGTGTTTTCCACACCAAATAATTTGTTGACTGTTAGAGGGCATATGGGCAGGATAAGTGCTGCCTTCAGCAGAATATCTGTGCCCTCTCTCATTATTTTCTGCTCTCTGCCCATTCCTAGCTCAAAGCAAACCCCACTTCCGTTTGCTACTTGCAGCAGTCGCTTAAAGGACAAGAGTTTTTTTGTAGCTGTGCTGCAATTCACAATGTCAACACAGAAAGCCTTGTTCCTTCCTTATTTTCTGTCTAGGAATGAACACAAAAGATGGGGTGGGAGAAGGGGAGGAGCGATGGAAGGGTGCCCCAACAGTTCTGGTGTTTGTTACAATGTTCATGGAAGGTCATTATATGTTTTATCTGGGTTACCTATAGAATATTAAGTCACAAAGTCATAAAAATATCAGAGGTTAGGTTAATTTAATTTATAGAACTGTACAAGAAAAATAATTATTTTGCTTTGAAGTA
The DNA here is from genome assembly GCF_000747805.2 of Chaetura pelagica. Lineage (NCBI taxonomy): Eukaryota > Metazoa > Chordata > Aves > Apodiformes > Apodidae > Chaetura > Chaetura pelagica. Next base: position 11,473,026 of record NW_009970725.1, read on the forward strand.
ATTGTCTGCATGTTAAAATTGCCTTTGAACTGGTATTTGAATCTAGTTGTTATTCTGGTAAGGTACACATTTTAAGCACATGGTAAGTAGCCAATGAAAATATTTCTGAGACTTATCTACTATAATTTACCACCATCATTTATAAAAAAAGTTTAAATGAGATTTTCTGAAGACATGTTCTTTCTCACATATGAAGGAATTTTGGTAGTTATTTTGTGTGGTGCTTTATTAACAGCCACATTTTTATAATATGCTAAGAACATGTATACTAGCAGATGAAAGCAGAGAACAGGCATTTAAATTCCTGGAAATTTAGAAAATCCTGCTTCCATGCAAAACAAACAGACTTAAGTCCTTCTCCTGACGTCACTCATCTCATCAGCAACCTTACTGTGAAAGCCTGTCTCTCTTGGCTCATATTTGCAAAATAATTTGAGTAAGTTATTTGTTCCATGACATGTGGGTAAATTTCACAATTTCCAGTTTAGTTAACAATTGCAACTATAGGTACTAGGTAGTGTCTCTGTTTGAAACTGAGATAAGCTGTGTTGGATTTAAAACAGCTCAGGGAAGGACCTACAGACACAGTCTCATGGGACTTTGACCCCCAGGGAAGTAACACAGACAAATTTCCAACTGTTTAATACTTTTACAACTATTATTCTTTCTTATATCATTACTATTTTATTATTAACCCTTAGATTGGTATTTTACTATTATTTTTCCTAATAGCTAAAAAATGTAACCAAGCACAAGACTGGAAAAAGATATGACAAACCTGGGCTATTGTTTTCACTCTGTCTGAAAAAAAAATAATTTTATATATATATATATATATGTGCTGTCTTATTATGATTTTCTCATTCAGTTAATTGCCCTTTATATTTTCCTGAACTAAGCATCCAACTATGGATAACGCAGCCTCAACATATCTCCAGGAAAGAGCCCAGTTGCCTCCTTCTCTAAGATCAATATTTAGGTAGGTAAATTGCAGTCAATCCAAGGTGTACAACACAGCAAAATTAACCACTCATTGCTCCAAATAACTTTTTTTTCTACTAAAATCAACTGGAACTTATTCAAGTGAACTGTTGCAAATTTTACAATACTTAGTTTATGATAATATAGAAAACATCATGCATCTAGGGAAAAGAAGGGATATGGTCTGCCTTCCACTCTGAGAGGCAAAACCTGTTTGCTGCAAAGGTATGTAACGAGCTGGCAGCAGCACTACTGGCCAGGGAGGCTTCCTGTGCCTGTTCAAGCAGCAGCAGTGAGTGGGAAAGGGAGGACCTTGCCTGGACAAGGGCAAGGATCTATTTGTGCATTTGTTTTGTGTTTGCCCAAGCACAAATACTGGCTACCCAGAAAACTAAACGAGAACAGCTTGGATTAGTGTGTCCAGGTCTGGAGTCCTTAGTACAGGAAAGACATGGAGCTTTTGGAACAAGTCCAAAGGAGGGCCACGAAGAGGGCTGGAGCACCTCTCCTATGAAGACAGGCTGAGAGAGTTGGGGCTATTCAGCCTGGAGAAGAGAAGGGTCTGGGGAGACCTCATAGTGGCCTTACAGTGTCTGAAAGGGCTACAGGAAAGCTGGGGAGGGACTTTCTACAAGAGCATGTAGTGTTAGGACAAGGGGTAATGTTTTCAAGCTGGAAGAGGGGAGATTTAGGTTAGATATTAGGATGAAATTATGCAGTGTGAGAGTGGTAAGACACCGGCACAGGTTGCCCAGGGAGGTTGTGGATGCCCCTTCCCTTCAAGTGTTCAAGGCCAGGTTGGACAGGGCTCTGAGCAACCTGGTCTAGTGGGAGGTGTCCCTGCCGAGGCATGGGGGTTGGAACTACATGGTCTTTAAGGTCCTTTCTAACCCAAACCAATCTATGACACTCCATCTGATGGTAAAGCCTGACTGGTAGATGTAGACTGTAAAGTAGAATTCTGCTCTACATTTTTTGGGAAAAAAATTAAAACATTACCTCCTTTCTGTGTTAATTTAAATAGTTGGAAACCACATGAAAGCCTCAGAATATTTTTCCATTTTGTATGTTATTATATTAAGTTGGAATAAAATTTGCCAGGTTCTGGAAATTAAAAGCTGAAGTTGGGATGGAAAGTTCTGCAATGAAGGAACGACTCTTCTGTTGTGCCTGTTTCCAAATGGCAATTCCTCAGTGCCAGCCTGTGTCCTTGGAAAATATCCAACTGGCTTCAGGTAAGGGTATGACTTACCAGAGGTATACCTTGTATGCTGGGGCACAGAACAGTGCCAATTATGCATTGGTCCCCAGTCTTGCCCTAAAACAACACAAGAGATCACTCTCTGATACATGGGACTCGCAGCAAAGCCAGCTTACCCCTCTGCTAAAAAAGCACTTCTGGCATTTTTTAGATATAAAAGTACCAGAGCTATTTATGTTCAGAAGGGTACAGAATAGCTCTAGAGCAACAAAAAGCTTTGTAAAAACCAACATGACGCATTCCTAGCCTTGTTTGCTAAATGCCAAATGATATGCCATTTTGCAGTGCTTAAGCCCACCATCTCTGTTGCAGAAATCACTGGTTTCTCCAGCCCACCTCAACATTGTGATTTTTTGTTCTTGCACACAGCCGGCAGTCTGGCAAGCTAATCGTCCTCTGCTGATTCTGCCAGATGTCTGTGAAATAGAAAGCTGCCCACCACCAAACAGACTGGCAGTTTTATGACTGTGACAATTGCTTGTGGCAAAATTATAATTAGTACACCAACGTTGTTATGCATGCTAAATTGGATCACACTGATTCCTGCTCCATTTTTTTCAGACATTTTGAATATGATTTTTAAACAATTGTGAAAACAGCTGCATGCTAACTGTCATTAAAACCAACATCTACCAGATCTTAGCATCAGACACCACAATGTTTCTCTTGCTACTCCAAGAGACGGTGTAAGTGGAAAAGTCTATTCTGAATTTTTCCAGGGAAAGCTGTCAATGTTCTTAGAGTTATAAAACATCTTTGGGTGATTAGAGATAACAGCCCATGTAATGTCTCCAAGTGGTTGCTGATATGCAGATTATACAGACTTTATGCTAAACAGAACACTCCACACAGGGCTGTTGTTGTGATTAAACATTTTTCATATGTGTGTCCCCATTCCAAGCATTTTAAACACCTCTAAGCAAGGGAGAGTGGGTGGAGAAATATGACATGCAGAGAAAAAGAGTTGGAAATGTAACATTTCACAAAATAAATTCTTGAAGAAGTCAGAAGCACTGTGCTTCTCCCCAGTCACTGCCCTAAAGTGGCTCTTAACTCACTGTCTAATTCCCAGGAAGGTGAGAGATTTGATCCCACCAAACTATTTTTAGATATTGTTGGTATTGCTCAAGGAGGGGAGATGCAAGGTGTGCACATCCTTTCAACCAGCTCAGGGGGTTATTTGCAGCCTGGTGCAGCTGGCATGAGGCCCTGGTGTGGTGAAGAAACCACCTTTCCAGGGGATGTTTTCACAGACACTTGCTTCTGCATGGGGAACAGGTGGCTTTCCAACAACATATCTGTGTGCTCCAACCGTGGGAGCAGAGAGCAAAAACCTCTGTGGATATTTTTTGTATTTGTCTCTAGTTCTGGACGCCCACTGCATTAAGCTTAAGCAAAGCCAGTGGATTTTGCTTCTTTCAAGTAACCTACTTGCTGCAGCCAAGAAAAGCCATCTGAAGAGGAAACTGCTGGAGCTGGGGAGACACGCAATCCAGTCTCACAGCCCCACTGCCAAGAGCATCTGAAAACTGCAGAGGCAAATGCACAGAGCCCTCAGATGAGTGCATGGAGTGAAGCCCACCTTGGGCTCTCCTGAGCAGAACAGGAACTAACACAGATGGTGGCTTCTCACCACCCATCATAAAGCCTGGCTGAAATCAGCTGTGACACACTTGCAAACTAGTAAAACAAGCCTAATGTAAAATGGAGAGGGTAGTAGACATGCTGTGTACCATTTTGAGGCTCTTGAGACAAGAGACAATGAGATGCTCTGCTTGTGCCAGACAGCTGTGTTGCAGACTAGCAGGACCTTCCCCACCGATGCTTCCCACCGTGTGGTTGACAGCAGCCACCAGGGCTCTGTACCATCCCTGGCTTCCCAAATCCAACTCTTCTTTAGACAGACTCACAAGGAGGCTAGCCCAGCAAAGCTTCTCAGCTCAATGCACACAACGAGCAGGCAGAGAGCTGGCAGCACTTAACATGAGTGAGGAAGTGTTGCTGCATTTGCTAACTTGGCTTTTGTGAGTTTTATACATGCAAGTTGTTTGAGCACTGTGACAAGCATTGCAATACAGGGCATCTTTACATCGGTCATAGTACAGCAGTGCTTGGGGAAAAAACAAACAAACAAAACACAACAACTTCTGGCCAGAGTCTTCAAAGGGGAACTTTCAAAAGAACATACAGGAAGCAGCCCCTGTGGCAACGTGCCTTGCAGGCCTTTAGTGACATCTGCGACAGGTACAAATAAAACAACATTCATATGCTGCCACTGCGTGAGCTGTCCTCCTGTTCTGATGTTCTAAAAGTCAGGTGTAAGGTCATGAAGCCAAAAGGTTTGCGGGGGTGGGGGGAAGGGGGAGAAGAATCATGTAGCAGCCAAAGCCATTTCAGTGTTTGCTGTAAGGCAAACAAACAGAGGGGAACAGAAACACTGGTGCCTGCCAGGCTCCTGCACACTCCTTACGTTTGCAGTCACCCAGCCAGGACATGCGGGCATCTCAAGGGGACATCTCCAGCTTTGGAAAAACTCCAGCTTTGGAGTTCAAATGTGCAGATTATAGATCACTATTATTATGCTAAAGACCTAAACATGGTTTAGTGCTTAGGATAGGAATTTCAGTTATCACAAAAGCTATCATATTTTAAAAGAAAACAGTATTTCAAGAAAATTCCATTGTTCAAGCAAATCACCCTTATGCATGTCGTGACTAGTTCAGCCAAAACGAAAAGGAAAAAACAGAGATCTCTCCTTCTGGGCATCATCTTTATCTTTCTGCATAATGAATCTTAAAAAAGAAAGAAAGGAAAAAAAGCCATAACCCAAACACCAAACAAGACATAAACACCAATTTAAAATATTTCCCTTGCATAAGAAAAGGCATCAAATAAATTGTGTGGGCATACAAAGATTATTTTACTGATGAAAATTACTTTTGAAGCCTTCTAGGCCACTTTTATTTATGCATTTATTTTATTTATGTCATGGGTTTGTTGAGGTTTTGGGGGGGGTTTTTTTGGTTGGTTGGTTTTTGATTTTGTTTTTTTTTGTTTGTTTGGTTGTTAGGTTTTTTTAAGACATTTGCTCAGCTTATGACTAGAAGGAGTTACTGCAAAAATATCAGCTCTGCTACTTAAAAATTTCTTAGCAACACGACTCAAGTCTCCTGGAAATTCAAAACAAGATTCACTGCAACAACTTTTAAGATATACTATAAAATTCAATGTTCATAGGGTAACACTCTGTAATACATTACTGTTGACCTAAGATATTACTGAAGCTACTTGTGAGAAACAGTAACTCTCCCATTCCCATGCTAACGTTTTTGTATCTGGAGTAAAGAAGACTGATGAAAAGCAAGCAAGGAAGCAAGAGAAGGAAAAAAAACAATTTTGTGGCTTTTATGGACACATAAGAAAAGAATCAATGGGCAAAATCTATATGACTGTAGATTAGCAATGAATAAAGGATGGCTGAGGGACAGCTGGAAAACCCAAAGAGACCAATAGCTTATGGGGTTTTTCTGGAATGGCATACAGCAAGTAGCAAATGCTCTGTTTTAGAGCAATTGCTTGTGTATTACATGGTTTTCTCCCACTTGCATTTGCTCTTTTTAGACATTCTTTACAGGTTGATATCATAGTGTTTGATGGACTGTGAAGTTAAGCAGCAACTGGGAAGCTGTTGATCCAGTTAAAAATTAGGGATTTACAGGCAATTAGCAATTATTGGGAATGATAATTTTGGTGCAATGATTTGGAAAGCTGATAGAAGACCAGGAAAAGCCACAATTGAGAACAAGTCCTCTCAACATCTTCTAGTGCAAAACACCCACCTCTTTTCATTTAACAACTTCACTCATCTTGTTAAAATTTCCTGTTGATTCACACATTTTGTGAAATGCATTTATTAAATTATAGCATCTTCTGTGGTTTTGTTTTGTGACTGAAAATACAAATTGTCAGAAATTCACAGCAAAATCTATACGAATGGATGAGAATGAGAAACTGCACATGAGGATTTGCTCACAAGAGTGTCTCACCTTATTTCATAGGTGCCAGTGTGCTATCACTACTGACTAACATAACTTAAACAATTAGCACAAAATCCTCTTCTGAAGACCATGTTTTGCATGGGAGAAATATCCTGGAGATCAGCACAGTGTAGATAGGGGTGCACACATGTGGCAAACAGTGGAGGGAAAACAGTATTTCTCCACATGCATGCCTCCAGCTATGGCAAACTATGTGAGCCATCATCTTTAGCATAGTTATCACAGTACTCAAATCTTAACAACAAAAAAAAAACCCTGTTACATTATTCCAGGAGCAGCAGAAAGCTGAAAGTCACAAGTATTATGGATGATGGGGTTATAGTGATCCATCACATACCCCTCCCAGTCACTATTTTATCCACAGTTGCACCCTCAAGTTCTATCCCATAGTGAAGAACAGTAACAAAATAATGGGATCCAAGGAAACATAGCTTTTATAAGATGCTAGACAATCTGACTATTAATAACACTTGGTGTCACACCTTCAGGGAAGCAAAAATGCTATTGAAGGGGAGCTAAAATAGGCCAGCTTTGACACAGTATGGCTACTGTGAGCTGCAGTTGGCCAAAGGCATCCTTACTGCAATCTGCAACTCTAGAATAATTGGGCTTTTTAAACTATCTGGCCAAGATCTGTGTTTTCAGTGATTTCACTGTCAGTAAATAAAAAACAATAAATAAATAACTAATATATTTGTGGTAATTTGAATGCTATTTCACGTTAATTAGGCAGGTCAGCCTTGCTGCACCACTAAAATTAATTGTGGGAAAGTGGTATCATCAGTTCAGCACTAGGTAGCACTGACAGAGCTGTTCAGCAGCTAATCCATCATTCAGAGACAGGAGCAGCATTTGGAAAGAAGATATACAGCTTCAGGGATTGCCTTTTCCCTGTGACCCACTGATGGAGCTTGATCTTATTATTAATGTTTTATGAAGATGGTAAAGGAAAGAGACAATGTTTTCAGATATGCCTGGTCTTGGGACCCCTAGTTGTCTACCATAGTCCATTTCCTGAAAGGACAGAGGACTTGTAAATCCAAATACAGCTAAACAGCCATCTTTGCTGATTTGACTCACACGATGTCCATGGTCACAAGAGGCATTGGCTACACTGTGCACCTTAAGGCAGAGTTGCCCTCTGTACTTCCAGCCACACTGAACTTACTGCAGAAAAGCATCACCATGGCATTGCTGACCTTAACAAAAGGTTTTACATTATAGCAGCAGAGCTGCCCTTTCATCCTGCCCCCAGCACTGCCCTGTCTTGCTCAGCACTAGCAGTAAGTTTGTGCAGGGCCCCCCGTGAGCTGCCGGCAGCACCTCTGCAAGCCTCTCTTTGGTTTTCTGAACAGCCTTTTCCCTGTCTTCACTGCAAAGTTATTGTCCTGAAAAAAGGAGCATTGGTCCTCCCTATATATGGTAGAGTCTACATACAAATATGCCTCATAGCCATAAAGGATTAATCCTTCCAAAAGTAACTGTTAAAGGTTTGCTCTCCAAAAGACAAATACATCTAATTAAGAGTGGTTATTGTTCTGTAACAAAATAATTTCTCCTAGTCTTGACCAAGCTTATTAAAACACTGTAAGAAACCAGTGAGAGCTGTGTTTGTCATGCAGAAACAGACAATAAATGAGCATGTGAAATTGTCTTAAACTGATCCCAGGCCAACAGTTTATTATTACACAATTTTGGGGGCAGTTTTGTCAACTGAACATGTCAAATTGGGTAAGACACTTTAACTTGATTACTCTACTGAGTCATTTTCTGACTGTTGATACCTCCACAGCTCACTCTAGCTGTAAAAATATTTTAAATATCAGCAAAATTTTTATCACATAATAAAAAGACTAGCTTAGCTGTAGCTTTATGACCTAATCAAAGAAAAGACCGTAAGTCAGTAGAAAGAGTCCAACTTATTTGATCGTTATTGTAAGTCCATGATTCCTAAGTGTAAAAGGTTAAAAATAAACAAATAAATTGTAATAATTGTCAAGACTTTTGTTTGTTTGTTTGTAAATTAGGCAGTGTGCAATTGTTCTGCTTTCCCTAGGTTACTGCTGAAGATAACATATGGCCATACAGGAAACTCTGCCAATTCAGTGTTCAAAGCATCCACATCTTTTCTCCCCATAGTAATACTATTTAAACCAAACCAAAGCTAGTTCTTTCTTCAAATTCAAGGTCCTAGTGGGTCTGTCACAATTTTTTGCTCAAAGAAAAAGAAACAGCATTTTAATCCCTGAAAAAAAATAGATATTGCCAGTGTGGAGCATGTATGGTTGCTATGGTGACATAACAGTTGGCTAAATTCAATCAGTCCTCCCTATTGTTTTGGTTTGGTTTTTTTTGAGAAATCACCACTTAAAAAAAAAAAAAGCCCCTCCTTGTCCTCTCCCCACCCCCACCGCTTCACACAGATCATTTAAGAGTACTCAGTGGGCTTAATACTGTACTGGTCACTGTGACATGGACTTGCCTTGAAGCAGAACTTCTTGAAGAAACCCCTAATAAGCACCACAAACAGCCAGGTATTAAACCGTGGAGACATATGACACATTGCATTCTCTTTTTACCTTTATCTGTCTTACCTAACTGATACACTCCTGAATCATTATACACTAATCTGTCTTTGCTGAGACTATTTTTAACACATCGCTACCTAAGCAGCTGTCTTTTTTTTTTTTTACTTATTTTTTTTTGTCTTTCATCCAAACACATGTTTTGCTTTTCTGCTTTTCTCCAGATAAGTAGAATTCAATTTTCAGAAATGCATAAGTTTCAGCCACAGTGGAATCCTTTCGCAACCCCACAGTGACCTAATGTTCAGTATCACTAAAACTAGGAGGTTTTTAGAATCACTAAAGAGAATTTCCATTTTCCAAATAAGATAAATATTAAGGCTCAGTGAGGGAGTTTGAAAAAAATCTGATTAAAATTCATGGAAGGTCACTTTAGTTCCATAAATATGTCTAAAATGGCCATGAAAACAGTGCAAAATGAGTATAGTTAACATGGGATCAGAGAAATGACATCCAGTGTGTTTAAGAAACAAGTTGTTATATTATTAATTGCTCTGTCTTAAGACACAGCCTTGTGTGTCCAGTTTCACCATGCAACTAATCTCAAGAAATCCTACAGCAAAAAAACAAAGAACAAGGGTGTGAATTTGATCTGCATGTGCAAACTGCCTCTGTCCTGCAGGTAGAGTGCAACCAGAGCAGACTATACCCTTGACCTTGTGCAAATTTTTAAGACAAATCTGAATTTGAGCAAGTCTACAGATGCAGATATTAGCAAGATGTAGGGTCTTTACACATTCAGTGACACACTTGGGAGCGCAAGAACTTCAGGTACCCACCTCCTTCCTTCTCAGCCAACTCGACCCCAGTGTTGCCACTTGTGGAAACAGGTACTAGGCTGACTGGTGGCCCTGACCCAGCACTGAGGAAAATAAGTTGTTCCACTTCCTCAAACCATTGTTAAAGAAGAAATATGACTGGCATGGATGATCTTTGGAGCAAGGAGAGCAAAGCACAAGCCAAGGCAAGCCTTGTACAGTGTCTACAGCATCTCAGTAACCCCTTGGGTTCCTTTCAGCTTTCTGTTCTTCCTTTTTGTTCTTGCTGTTCATTCATCATAAAACCAGACAAGCTCTTATTTTCATGGCAACTTGAGAGATGTCTTTTCCTCACTTTCCAGCCAAGGACATTGGATTCAACTCAAGGTACTGTTTAAAAATATTTTCCCTGCTTAAAAAGCTTACTGAGTTTTGAATGAGTCCTAAACAAATGCTACAAAATGTATTTTATGCAGCAGTTGAAAATTAAACTGGCCCTGACAACCAGCTCCCAAATTCAAATTGTTACGATACTAGAATTGTGCATATTTATAATTTAAGAATGCTTTTCCCACCAATGGGGCATCCCACAAAACCCTAATTTAACCAAAGGAAAGGCCTGTAGCAGTGGCATGCCTGAAGCCATTATTTTGCCCTACTGTTTGAATTAACTTCTATTTTTATTCCAAAGGGATGTAGTTAAGTCAACAGTAAAGAAAACAAAGCATTCCACTTACAGGCAGAGAGAGAATTGAGAGGCATTTCAATGTGAAAAAACCATGAATATTTCAAGGTTTTACAAAGGAGTGCCTGCTACAAATCCACAAAGAAAATCTGAGACAGTTGCAGAATGTGTTAGTGTTATATGCATGCATTTATTTGTACTAAACCCTCACTGACTGATGTCTGGCAGAAGAGATTTATTTTGTGCACCAAAGGTTCTCCCATTTGGAGTTTACAATGAGCAGATGGGGGCGAATGAGAGTAATGATCTTCTTCCTCCAGCGTACTTAAATAAGACACTAAATATTGCCTAGTGTCACATCAGAATGGAGCTAATGCCATCTATGGATATTACTGCATTTCTATGCTTAGGAACACCTATGAAGTTTGACAGTTTTGCAGGTACTACCAAAAAGCCCATTCAGTATTGGTCTCTATTGTGGAATAAGGTGAGTTTTAGAAGACTGAGACACTAATGGCATCAAAGACTTTGCTTGATTGGTACCATAGCAACACTGCCACCAAATCTAATGAGCTCTAGAAGGTGTCAGAAACATCTCAGCAGTTTAACTGAATTTTAAAAACAGATTTACAAAGGTTAATGCACATCAATTATTTACTCACAAACCCTCTGAAGTTGCTGGGTTTTGAAGCATGTAATTGAGGTACAACCATTAAAGTTCATGTTTCATGGACTGGCTTGGCTAGATGGAATTAACTTGTGTGAAGGGCCACAGTACTTCTTCAGGCAAAAAAATGTTCCAAAAACTTAGAGCCGGGGACATTGCCACCAACTCACAATAATCATATAATAATTTGGCTGGAAAAGATCAAGTGCAAGCATTAACCTACCACTGCCAAGTCCACCACTAAAATGTGCCCCTAAACATCACATCTACATGTCTTTTAAATACCTTCAGGGAAAGTGACTTAACCACTACCTGGGCAGGCATCCTGTTCCAGTGCCTGACAACCCTTTCAGTGAAGAAATTTTCCCTAATATCCAGCCTAAACCCCCCTAGGCACAACCTGAGATGATTTTCTTTTGTCCTATCACTTTTTACTAGGGAGAACAGACCAACCCCATGTTGAATGGGGTTGCAAAGTCCTTTAAGTTACATCATCTCTGCTTATTTGAGTCCTTTTGGGTTAGCCTAGATTGAAAGGACAGTCACATGTAAAGGAAAAATTTCCAGAACAAATTGTTTTGGCAGGAGATGAGCTGTGCAGGTTGAAGTGCAGGGGTAGAGAAAGGACAGCCAGGCAGCCAACTCTTGGGTTAAGCACCCATGTGAAAGCTTGAAAGAGACAGGAGACACGTGGCAGCAGCCTCTCAGAGAGCGACCCTGAGCGGGTCAGCACAAGCAGTTTAGTGTGGGTGTGCGTGAGGGCACATGAGGAGCAGCAAGCAGCAGTTGCTTTCTTTTAGCTAGACAGACCATCGTGGTCACAACACGACCAAAAGCCACAGTGAGGAAGAATGTGGGAACTCAGACTGAGCTTTCCTGCAGACATGTGGCCGTGCAGGTCTGAGGCTGCAGCAAATGCCTGAGCCTGGCACTGGTACCGGAGGGAGCCAGTGACACCACATGTGTGCGGTGCGAGCAAGTGATCTGCTCAGGTGGGTGGTTGAACTGAGGGAGGAGGTAGAAAGGTTAAGAAGCATCAGAGAATATGAAATCGAAATAGATTGGTGGAGCCATACCCTAAGGCAAGGGCAAAGGGAAGAAGTTCTTGAACAATGATGATGAATCCCCTCCCCTCCTGTCATCAGACAGAAGGAGGGAGCTCATGGGACAGGGAGGAATGGAGGGAGGTTCCTCCTTGGAGCGGCAAGCAAAAATGCTCACGTCCCGCCCACCCTCCCAGTATGAAGCTTTGGAACTTCAGGGCCAGGCAAATGCAGATGGAGAGGTAGATCCATCTAGTGAATCACCTAGGGCTTGTCACTCACCCTCTCGCCTTAGGACTTCTTCAACTAAGAAGAGAAGGAGAGTAACTGTGGTGGATGACTCTCTTCTGAGGGGAACAGAAGGGCCCATTTGTTGACCAGACCCATCCCACAGGGAAGTCTGCTGCCTCCCTGGGGCTCAAATTAGAGATGTTAAAAGGAAAATCTCTGATCTGGTGCAGACCTCTGACTACTACCCACTGCTGTTTTTTCAGGTTGGCAGTGATGAAATTGTTACAAGGAGTCCAAGAAGAGAAGACTTCAGGGCCCTAGGATGGCTGGTTAGGGGGTCTGGAGCACAAGTAGTGTTTGCCTCCACACCTGTTGCAAGAAAGGATGAAGAGATGAACAGGAGGACTCTGCTGATCAATGCATGGCTACGTGACTGGTGCCATAGGCAGGGCTTTGGGTTTTTTGATCACAGGCTGCTCTATGAGACACCTGGCCTGCTGGTGGCAGGTGGGATGCACCTGTCCCAGAGGGGTATTACAGACAACTTTCACACATTCTTCAAAAAAATTCACAAAATTAAGCCAATAGGTTCTTATCTCTTTCTGCTTTTTGACTGCCCTTTTTTCACCTTTGATTTTGCATGTTCTTGGGCCCATGTCTTCATTCAACAATCTTTTATTCAGAGAAAGCCTGACTCAAAAGCAGTGAAGCCCCAGTACCAGCTGGTATGAAGACAAACCCATTTCAGAAGAATCGTTAACAGGATGGGTACTGTACACTGGGAGCTTGTTTTTTCCCAAAGAGCAGATAAAGGAATGTCAAGCTTGAAATCCCTGTGAAGTAAGAAAATGTTTTCTGAATACCTGTGTGTTTCCTTACTTCTCAATAATGTTTGGTTGTGTTTTTTTTTAAATTATTACTTCTCTAGATTACCTGTTCAGAGAATATGTTGCAAGGTAAATTTTATAATACACATGCAACAGAACTAACACATTCAATAAATAGCTAAAGGATGAAAAATATTTCCAAATAATTTTTGTCTAATTATCTAATACCCAAAGGAAAATAAATTCTGCCCAGATACAGGGTATCTGCACATCTCACTTAAATTTAATTTTTAATATTTTTTTTTTTGTCCACAGAGAAGAAAAAAATTGGAGAAATCACTTTGCATTTGGTCCAAAAATCAGCCAAGCAGACTTCATGTCTTGCCTCAAATCCTGCAGTGCTGAGGAGACCCACTCAGCTGGTGTTGGTGATGATGTTTCTTAGACTCTTTAAAGTTTTACCTCACTAAATAGGCTAAAGGATAACCACAATACTGATGCAGCTCAGTGCTCAGCCATACCTAAACTAAATTAAGGCTCAACATTTCTGTGCCCATATCTCTGAGAGTTTAATACAATAAAACATGTACAGATTGGTACTAGCATGTACTAATAGGATTAGTTCTTCTTGCTATAAAGCATATTTTTAAAAAAACAACTTAAAAATTATGATTAAGACAGAGCCATATTAATAAAATAACACAGAATTTTGCATGCTTATTCAAGAAAAAGAAAATTCAAATTACATTTCTCCCCTATATGAAATTGGTTTGAATTCTGTCCCTCTGCTCCAAAACTGTTCAGAATTACCCACTCTAAATCTACCAGGCTGCTCTGAGCCTGTGAACTTAGGAACCATACAGAAAATAAGGAGGAATGAGCTTCAAGTCATTAATGGGGCTTTCCAGAGAGGTGCTCCAAGTCACCAAAGATATAGTGTCTCGCAGTACGATTCAGACACATCTTGTTTCTCTATAGACTTGCAATCATGGTAAGGTAGCATGTTGACTTCAGATAATATTATTTCAGTTTGTTCAGATTCTCACTCATCACATCTTCTCTGCTCATGAGTTTGGGCACCTGAGTTCAACCACACTTGGTGCTGGTCCTGTCCCTGCTTTGGCACCCTAAACTTCACCTTAATTGGTTCTAGCCCTAGTGATCCACTGTAGTAGTGAACCTGCTCTAGTAGGAGGGTTGGATGAGATGATCTTCAGAAGTTCCTTGCAACCCCAATTACTCTGTGACTCTGTGATTAGCTATAGCAAACAGAGTAGTTTTATTGAAAAATACAAACAAAACTTGGAAGAAAGACATGAAGTATCAATAATAGTACCTTGGGCTACAACACAGCTCCTGGATAAGGAGTAAAATTCATACCCCTCACAGCACAGCATTTAAGACAAATGACGTACGCTTTCCAAAGGATGGTGTGAGGTTTTTCTAAGTGCAAGGACATATGAATTTCTGCCAGCTTAACCCAATTCCTCAAGCGGCAAGACTCCTACTGGCCTCTATGGGACCACTTTGCCCAGCTGAGCACCTGTGCAAGGTTGGTCATTTTCCATATAGTTCTGCAAAGTATTTTTCTTGCACTTATAGGAAGGTTCTCTTTCCTCAGCTCAGCATACCAGAAACACTCAGCTTCCCTTTAAAAAAATAAAATAAAACACATCACTTAAAAGGAATGTACCACATGGAACAGATCTTCTTTTTGGAAACCTTGGATCCATATGTAATGAGGAGATAAGGTGCTATTTATAAAGAGCCTTCTGAGTACCTTAATCAATTAGACATTGATGGATGGCTGAGATAAATATTTCTACCCTCCACTTTTTTACTTCAAGTCAACATCTTATACATGAAAGTCCCTACAAGAGAATTACATTCCCAGTTTTCAGCAGCACATAGAAATGGTGCGTTTTATGTTACTTATGGTCATTTCTTCTCATCTGCTTGATTGCTGGGTTTAATCTTGACATTGAAATGCCCAACAAAATTTCAAAGATTCACATTATATTCCATAGTGTGGTGGTGGTTTTTAATTTTTAAATAACTTGCCTGCAATGCTGTGACTCAGAAGAAGTGTGAATGACAGAAGGAAACTTATTAGATTAAATACAGTTTGTTGGAGAGAGTAGGGAAATTAATTCAGTCACAGGAACAGGTCCAATGTTTTATTTTATTAGCAGAGATGCAGAAGCCTGTTTCCCACTTTGCTCCAGCTCAAGCACTAATCACTGTTGTGAGAAGCCATTCAAGCCAAGGCCATACAAAGCCTGTAAATGGATTAAATTTATCTCAAAAACATAAGACTAGCCCCAAAGTCAAATGTAGTTTAGGTTACAACTTAAAGAAATCCATTCACCTCCAGGTATTCCAGAAGTTGAAACTGTCCCAGCTTTTATTGAAATAGCCCACTACGAGCCTAAGTACACAAAAGCACTTGCCTTCAAGTACTCAGCAACAGTTCTCAGTCAATGCCTAGTCTGAAATACCTTAGCAGAGTTTTGCAATACCTTATAGTCTTGGTTACCTTATATCTGCTCTGAATATTTTATTCAGAAATGCCCAAATCTTGGCTACTCTAACCATGTGGGTCCCTACTCTGAGCCTTGCCTTTGGGATCCATGAATCGGGTTTTTCCCTACTGCCACAGCCAAAGAAGTCAGTTGTATTTGCACATCACGAGAACACAAACAAACAAAGATGTGCTAAAAGTGCAGCTGAAGAGAGAAAATATAGTGCCCTTTTTTTCCACTCAGTACACAAGTAGTTAAAGTGAAGCTGTCGAAAGTCCAAGCACAAATGTCACATTTTTTTTGAGGGAATGCAAGTTTGCACCTCTGAGTTTTCAGAAGAACATGGCTGCCAGTTACAAGGCTGAGTTCTGTGAGGCTTGCTCAGAGGCACAGGTTTACCTCTGGAGATCCCTGCCAACTTAATCACTGCCTGAGGTTAATACAGGTATATCCTGTGAGCCCCTATGTATGCTGTGTCCTGTGACACAACAGCACAGGATATGCACAGGGAAAAGTTTCTAAGTCAACATAACACTTCTGTGCTGAACAAGTAATAGAAGGTGACACACTACACAGGGCTAGAGCTAGACAGTGGAGATTTTTTTTTAGCATTTGAGAAAGCCAAATTCAGGAGGAAGAAAAGGTTGCAAAGTGGATGTCTGACATTGCTCAAAGGGGAGTCCAGGCAACAGGCAACTTTGCAGTTGCAGAGAAGGCAAAGTCTGGAAGCAATGTGGTGCTGTGAGGTGATGGTGATTAGTGCTACAAAAGAAGGAGATAGAGGGAGGCTGGATCAAGGTGGGCTGCATGGCAGTGCTGAGTTTAAAAAAAAACAAAACCAGTTAGTGATTCAAATTAATTATAAAGCATTTCTTCAGAAGGTCTCAAAATTTCTTCCACTGGAATTGTTCCTCACACATTAAAACATTGCAATCTATTGAATAAGGGAACGTATGCTTTGATAACTCAGTAGATCACTAAGATGATCCATCTGCCATCACAAAAGAAAGACCTGAGCCAGAGATTTGCTTGTCCTGGGACTGTGTCCTGATCTAACAGGATGCTCAGTAAAAAAGACAGGTGATTCCTACTTCTTCAGTGAAATTTTGTAAGGAAAAAGCTGGTTATGCCATTCAGGAAGAGATTCCAGCTGACAAGTCCACACAGAGTGAACAGACCAGCACTTAGTGTTGGGTGATTAATTTGCACCTAAATTGAAGTTAATTACTGAAGCCAGCCAGTCTTACAGGAATAACTTATGGTGCATAACAGAAAATGATCAATTGAATAGAACAGTTCAAGCATATAATCAGAAGCCTTGTAAGAGTTACTCCAAAAACTATTTGAGAGCTCTTGAAGAAAAGAGTGACTTTTAAACTGATTTCTACTGATTTCTTATATCTCAAGTTTTATTCAGCATTTCTAATAAAGGAGGTTGAATAAGAACAGCTCCTTAATAGAACCGTTTATTTTGGTGTTCCTTCATGGAAAGGTCACACAGAGTATGGTTATTTTGCTTATGTAGAAAAACTGAACATCTAAATCCAGCTATGGAAAAAAATATTAAAATATATACCTTTTCATTAAATCCATTTAATTATTTTGCTGTCTAAACAGAAAAAAAAGTTTTTTTTTTCTGTTTTCTATTTATTCAAGATATTTTTATTAATTGGGAAAAAAAAAAAAAAAAAGGAAGAGAAATTCAGGAGGTTTTTAGTCAAAGCAGGTTGCCACCCAGATGACATTTCCCCCACTCTGAGGTCTGCTCACAAACTGGAAGGCTCCAATTACACATCAGAGATCCACAATTCCATTAGCACTTTAGCAGAAGGTAAGGAACACAGTTCTCAGTACTTTCATCATATTTGGTGACCTGACAAATGTTTTACCAGCAGCTGGGAAGAAAATAATTGACAAATCGTATATATACTAAAGAAACACATTCTGAGAATAGGCATAGGGTTAGGGACTGAAATAGCCAGATACAGGCAAATGCTTTAGCAGGATACTCCAGAGAATAAGTAAAATTAACCAACCCTCTGACATATAAAATAGCAGATAAAGTATTCTGGGAGAAAGGAAAAATAGGAGTGATTTACTCTTGATTTGATCTGTTTTTGAAGAACATGAGCCTGATTTACATTCTCTGTAACACATATATCAAATGCAAAAAAAAAGTAAGAGTATGTGTCACATCAAAACTGATCTAGAAAACTTCTTTTAATTCCCAGATTACACAAGTATTACAGCGAGCAGCCTATTGTATAATTTTCTTGTTTCCTGTCTTTCAAAGCTACATGTCTCTTTCTCAGGTCTTAGCGCAAGAAACATCATTTCAAATGAAATAACTAGGATAACATCAAGACAATTTCAGATTGTGAAACAGATTTGCAAGGTACAGCTGGGAAAAAGCTCTAAACTGAGCAAGAAGATTGCTGCAGGTAAAAAGGATTTCACACAAGCTGTTATGTTAGGAGCAGTTGCTTTGCAAAAGCAAAGCAAAGTTTTCTAGAAACTCCAGTTATTGTGCCTAATAAAATCCTTATGATTGGTTGTACTGAACAGGAGCAAACAGGTGGGAGACAGAGCTACATCGGTCTCTGCCTCCTCCTCATGACTCTGAACTGAGTGTCTCTCTTCTCATCAGAAGTCCTATGATTAAAATGCAGTAACATCCAGAGGAGAGAAACTCTTACCGTAAGTACTGCTGCAAGTCTAATCAGTGGTGACTGTCTGCAATTCAGTTACTTGGATATGCTTTGGGGTTTGGAGACTGAGGTTTGAAAATAAACCAGAGTTACAGAATGGTCTTAGTCAGAAGGGACCTTCAAAGATCATCTAGTTCCAGCCACCCTATCATGGGCAGGGACATCTTTGTCTAGACCAGATTCCTCAAGACCCCATCCAGCCTGACATTGAACAGTGCCAATGATGGGGCATCCACAGCTTCTCTGGGCATCATTTCCTGTGTCTCACTATATTAATTGTAAATAATTTCTTTCTTATATCCAATCTCAATCTACCCTCTTTTATTTTGAAATCACTGTGTCTTGTTGCTACAAGCCTTGATAAAGAGTTTTTCTCCACATTTATTACATAAATACCTCAAAGATCTCAAGTATGAGGCAAAGGTGCACTGTGCCATATAGCAGTTACATTCAATAGGAGATTTTCAAAGTGCTTAACAAACACCTGCTGAGTGTCACAACACCCTAGGAGATGTGCATGGTGCTTTATGGAGGGATGAATTGAGGTATAGAAATATTAATCGGCTTGACATACACGAATTGTATATGTCAAGCATCTGTCAGATATTTTGAAATGCACAGATTACTTCAGCTTCTCAAGGGAAGTTAGAGCTCCAGTGACTTCAGCATAGTCTTGGCTACAGGCACCTGCTGAGGATCAGACCAAAACAATGAGATCACTCAGCAGAAATAAGACAAACCAACAAATATTAAATCCTAGTGAAAACTTAGGAATACGAATTACATGCTCATATCTAAGATTAAAAGACTGGCCCCATGCAGTACACCCTAAAACATTTCTTCAGGAGCATGATTTCCAGTCCTGATAAAGTTTGCTGACGACACCAAGATGAGTGGAGAGGCTGACACTCCAGAAGGGGGAGCCACCCTCTAGAATGACCTAGACAGGCTGGAGTAGTGGGCTAGCAGGAACCTTGTGAAGTTCAATGAGGAGAAATGTAAGGTCTTGCACCTGGGAACACACAACCTAGGAGTGCAATTCAGATTGGGGTCCACCTGGCTGGAGAACAGACCTGTGGAAAAAGGAGCTGGGGGTCTTGGGGGATAACAGGCTCAACATGAATGAACACTGAGCTGCAGCAGCAAAGAAAGCCAACAGGATGCTGGGCTGCACCAACAAGGACATCACCGGCACAGATAAAGAACTCATCATCCCACTCTACTCAGTACATGTCAGACCATACCTGGAGTATTGTGTTTATAGCTGCCCCTCTACAAAAAGGATGTGGACAGGCTGGAGAGGGTCCAGAGAAGGGTCACAAGGATGATCAGAGGAGTGGAGGCCCTGCCATATGAGGAGAGGTTGAAAAAACTGCGTTTGTTCAGCCTTGAGAAAAGAAGGCTTTGAGAAGATTTCATTACCATGTTCCAGTACTTAATGGGTGGCTGCCAAGAAGCTGGAGACTCCCTATTTACAAGGAGTCACATGGAAAAGACAAGGGGTAATGGGCACAAGTTTCTCCTGGGGAGATTCCAATAGGACACAAGAGGTAAATTTTTCACCATGAGGACAGTCAAACATTGGAGTAGTCTCCCAAGGGAAGTGGTCAATTCCCCCACATTGGACAATTTAAGTCTCAGCTTGACAGGGTCCTGAGCCATCTCATAAACTATAGTAGTATCTAGAAAGGTTGGACCAGAAGCTCCTTGAAGTCCCTTCTAACCTGGCATTCTATGATTCTATGAAATTATCCAACAGAAGTTTAAGTATGAATATATCTAGAAGGTGATAGAACAAACCAGATTTTTAGACAATCCTGAATATAAACATGCATTTTCCAAAATTAATCCAGGTTCATCTTTCTATTGTCCCTTTTGCTTGATACTGTTGTGATACAACAAAGCTGTGCAAGAGAAGGGTTTGTCACAGTATCCTCTATGGTCGATTCACATGACTTGAATAAGAATTTATGCAGTGTTAATCAGAGTTTCAACAGTCAGTTTCAAACAGTTTTCACAGAAGCCAAATAAGTGAGACTTACGTTGAAATACAATTCTATTTCAGATAGAACATTTTATATTGCCAGGAATTGTGATCTTAAAAGGCATAGAAACTACACCTTTCTCAAGCACTATGATCAGTATTTCAATGATAAATTAGGCTAGTACACAAAGCAAAAAGTACTACCCCAGTTATCCATTTATTGGGAGAAGTATTTCTAGTGAAACAAATGGTGTGCATTCATAAGATAATCTTTTGGGGTACAAAATGGTCATTGTCTTCTTGGAAATTATACATACTATAAAGAGCAAAAACACAAGCTGAAAAATTTAGGATGGGTTTTTTATTATTTTGTTTTGTTTACACAGGGATAGTTTTGTTATGTAACTGTTAGAAATGCTTGCAGTCTCTCTTGTGACAAGGTCTAGTGGCCTTTAAAGGACTTACAGCTTCAGGTCTACAAGTACCAGAAATTTTCACATATCTTCCCTTTGCAGGTGAGTACAAGCTTTATGAGCCATTTACCTCAAGCAATTAATGTGTTAAAAGCTTCCTTTATACAATCTGTGTTGAAGTCATCTTTTGAACAGCCACATGAGTATCCAATATGAAGTTTTCCTCATTTCATTTTTGCCTACATACAAGTAATAATTTTGGATAGGGCCTGCTATCTTTACAAAAATCCACCTTAGTCCACAGGCTATGTTTAATAAGCTAATATTATTTTTCCAGTCCTGAGGAAATTCTTCATATTTACTTTAGAATTTAAAACCTTCTGTGTCACCCCCCCCCCCCCC
This sequence comes from Chaetura pelagica, assembly GCF_000747805.2. Lineage (NCBI taxonomy): Eukaryota > Metazoa > Chordata > Aves > Apodiformes > Apodidae > Chaetura > Chaetura pelagica. Next base: position 11,494,151 of record NW_009970725.1, read on the forward strand.
CTTTTTTTTTTTTTAATTTATTTTTTAGAGTTCAAATACAAAGCCCTAGCTAAACTGCCAGTTTTTAGAGAGCGGATTGTTTGTTTGCTTTTAAAAAGTGCTGTCAAAGACTCAACCAGTTTATGTAAACTACATATTCCTGTGGAAAATGATGCACTTTTTCAGACACCGGTTAACAATTTATCTCATTTTTGCAAGCATAAATCTACTTCTAATTGGACTCCACTGATAATGTTCCAGGTGAAATGATTTGCATACCAGCTTACATTTCTATGTATAAACTGAAACAGCAGCAAAACACTGGTTTAATTCTGTTCTTACCATTTAACTCTTTTTCGCCTCTTACTTGGGCTTGTGACTCTCTTTTGTGCTGCATATTCACAGGCTGCCTTGCTGCGTTGGAAGATAAATGCTGAAAAAGGAGCTACTCATTTAAGGTAAACAACACCTAATCCTGTTTATTTTCTTCCTAAAGCACTGAAGAGTTGTCTCCACCTTATATTCTCTGCCTTAAGTTCATGAAAAATAACTGTTGCATAAGGCGTGAATAATATTGTGTTATATAAATATCTTGTAGTGTACAAACATGAAAGTGTATATTTATGGAGTGTAAAATGCGTAAAAAGCCAATTGCTTTCTACCCCTTTAACTTAGTGGGAGTTTTCTCCAACAGTTTCCTAACTGTACTCTTTAAAGCTTAAACATTTTCCAAGAAGATTTGGGAAAACCTGGCAGAATTCCTTCAACTTTAAACCCCACAAAATTAGTGTTATTTCTCCCCAGCTTCTTATGTCCTCACAGATATGAGCTCCGTTAGGAGTCTCTTGCTACTATGTTGCTTGCAATATTACAAGAGTTGTGCTAAACTAACAATAAAAGAAGGAGGCCCGGGAGATCTATGGTGTCGTAACAATATCATGTTGATGCTGCATTCAAGTATTCCCCAGCTGTTACAGCAGTGATGGTTAATTCTATGTCAGACAGGATCTGTGCTATTCAGCTGCCTTCCCTATGTTTCTTTACACAGTATCGTGAAAGTTCTTTATTTTCCAGCTGAGTTTTTTTCCTTTGATGCTGCTTTATTAATGAGCATATCCCTTCTGCTTTGCTCATATGAAAAGCTAAAGTAGAAAGGAAGAAAAAAACCAAAATAATTACCATTCTGTACTTTTACTCTCTAGGGTGACTATCTGGCATAAGAGATTTGTAAGAGCTTTTATATCTTTCTAAATCCAGTGTAAGACAGTTGATTACTGTCTGCCTACAATTCTCTTCTTGTTTTTTTTTTTCCTTATTCTTTTATACTTAGGTTTTACCTATTTTAGAAGAGATGCACATTATTTTAAAGAAAATATTATTCACTTTCAATGTTGTAGCAAAGTCTGAAAATACTTAATCCAGTTGTTTACTGAGGCAAGCCAAAGTGATTTAAGAGTGTCCCTTGCCACTTTGTGCAAGGTACACCTGCCTTCTAGAAGACTTGCCTTCATCTTTTCCTTCAAACTTTCACATTTTACTGATATACAACAATAAAGAAACCAGCCCAGAATCTCACTACCTCAAGGTATATCCATGACTTCACTACAATAACTCAATAATCATGACGACTTTTGTCCTTGGCAAGATGTAAAAATACTTTTGGGCAAAACAAAGGGAGTGGCTGAACTAAAAGCTGCAGCTCAAATTAGTTATGGAAACCAAGAAAGTGAAATGGCCCCAGGACCTCTTTGATGCATTATTTTTTTCTGTCTGTAGGAGTATGGATAGCAGCTACTTGCTGCAGCATCTACTTACTACAGCAGAAGCCTTTCCCTGTGTCTTGTGAACTTATTCCCCAATAGAATTACCCCCTTACATAAGACACTGCTAAAGCTGCAACTCTTCAACAATCAAGTGGATACATGCACAGCACCGATCAGAACACACATCTGCATCAGTATCACCAGAGAAGCTTCATATTTATGTAATTTATCAGTACAGAGACAAAATATCCTTGCAAATAAGAAAAGCCAAAGGTGAGAAAGTCAGGGAGAGAAGATAAGGTGGTTTAGGTCAACTGACAGGCTGAGAGAGAGTTGGGGCTGTTCAGCCTGGAGAAGTGAAGGCTTCAAGGAGACCTCATAGCAGCCTTACAGTAACTGAAAGGGCCTACAAGAAAGATGGGGAGGGACTTCTTATAAGTTGGGACAAGGGGGAATGACTTTAAGCTGAAAAAGGGGAGTTTTCGGTTAGACATTAGTAAGAAATTCTATAGTTTGAGGGTGGTAAGACACTGGAACAGGTTGCCCAGAGAACTTGTGGATACCCCATTGCTGGAAGTGTTCAAGGCCAGGTTGGATGGAGCTTTGAGGAACTGGTCTAGTGAGAGGTGTTCCTGCCTATGTGGGAGGGTTGGAACTAAACGATCTTTAAGGTCCCTTCCAAGACAAACTATTTTATGATTCTCCGAATTGCAGGTAACTGTCATTAAGCTTCCTTTGATTTCTGTAACTCCTTCCTCTTTCCCCTTGCATTGAAAGGTGCTCCCACAGGTGCTCCTCTAAGCTGCACACCTCACAGAGGTGACCATGGGACCCTTGTACCTCCAGGTCATAAACACCTTGACCAGGCCAAAATGCAGTAAGGTACAAAAGCAGCCATTGGCTGGTATGATCTGCTGGGTGAGCTGGGACAGTGGGTCACCTTGTGGGGAGAGGCAGGAGCTGGAGTGAAAGGTGGCACCAAACAGGCACTGGTTAACCACAGAGATGCCAACAGGAAAGACAGAGAGATTGTGTTGTGGAGCATGTGAGAAGTTATGCTGTAAATCACAAGCACATGGCAGTTGCTGTGGTAACCACCCCTTTCTAAAGATCTGTTGGCACATGGAACGGTTACGCGCTGTCACACCCATCCGCTGCACATAGATGAAGGCTGCAAAAGTATGCATCCCTCATTTTGCATAAGCATTTTCCTTCCATGCATTCTCAAATACTACCTGAGTACCCAAGACCAGCCTGCAGGGAGGGAGAAAGAAGGATGAAGCAAATAGCCTGGGTTCCCTGATTTCTCTGTACAGCTGTGAATAGCAGCAGCCACTCAGACAAAATTTCCCATCCTTTATTGCCTTTTTCTCCTTTCCTGTTTTTCTCAAACTTATGAATGCATCATTCCTAACTTGAATTTCAGCTGAACTGTCTTGTTTGTTTTGCTGCAAAGACAGTTATCTTTCATGAATTTACAGGAAAAAAAACCCCTCACTGTTAGCATATAACAGTGTTGCTAGGAAGCTTTTTAATTTTCTTATTTTTAGTAGGTATTTTGCTATATGTATCACTACAATTCCTTATCAGTTAAAGAATCCCCTTACAGTACAATAACTCCTGATGCTTGCTCCGTAAAGGACACATGTAAGATCTGTATTTGAACCTGATTCCAGTTCACTCTTAGTTTGACGTGAAGCAACCACTGACACCATTTTGTGTTCCACATGATGGAGCCATTATTGCAACCCCTCCTTTGAGCTTTGTTTTGTTGTGCTGGATCTGCTCCCCTCCAGGTCATTTAAAAAAGATAGAAATAAACTTGTAACCCTGACAAAACCATAACCAAACCCACCCATTAGGTCACACAAGGACCCAACTTAGAGGCATTTCTGTTACACTGAAACCTAAGAACAGCTTGTCCTATGAGAAAATTCATAATGCACCACAAGCCAACCTAGTGCAGCCAAAAGCTTATGGATGGATTGATTTACATAGACTATATTCCTATATAGTCCCAAGGATGCTGCGTATTTACTACACAATCACAGAATCATTCAGGTTGGAAAAGACCTTTAAGATCTTCAAGTTGAACCACAACCGAACTCTACCAACCATTAACCTGCCAATTTCAATGCTTAAACCATGTTCCTAAGCAGCACATGTATACGTCTCTCAAACACCCCCAAGGACAGAGACTCAACCACCTCCCTGAACAGCCCATTCTAGTATTTATTTACCCTTTCAGTGAATGGATGAGTTATCACAAAAACCTCACAGCTAGCTGCTGCAGTGTGGTTCACTAAGCCCTTAAGCATGATACAATATACTGCAGGCTCATATGTAAAATACAGTTTTGAACACTGAGCTTAGATATGTAGATTTTTAGCTTATTGTCCTCAGGATCTTGAAAACAGAAAGCTTATGTATGCTGTCATGGGACACAAAAACAGATCTATGTAATGCATCTTGGTATTGATCAGCATTAAGTCAAACGGAAAAAAAAAACACGATACATTGCTTTTATCCTTAAGATAATCCAAAGAACAAAACACAGCCTACAGCCATTTCTCTTTTTCTTAGAGGGAAAAACATGGCAGAAAACTAGTCAAGGATGCCCTGTGCTAATCAAGATAAATATATTCGGAATTTATTTAGAAGATACTTTAACAAACAAATAAATGTGTTATAGCAGAGTTGAGAGTGAGACTTTGCATATGTGGTCATTTGCCACAATCAGAAAATCCATTTGTGATCAAAACAAATAAATGTCAGAGGTTAAGACAACTGCAGAATCCAAACTGAAATCAAGGGTTTGGTAGAAGACCAGCACTGACAGTTGAAATGCTGCCACAGTTCATGCAGCATGTATATGCTTATGCATGAGAATTGAAGACCTAATTTATTCTCTGATTGATATTCAGAGAAAAGACAAATTTAAACCAATTTTGTTATTACAATTTCCTCGTTTTGAAGGAAGAAAGCAACTTAAGCTGTTTCTAGCTGATACACAGGAAGGAGATAAATGTGCATTCCCACCACCAGTTGTGCCACTGGAAGCGGCACCTCCTTCCTGCCAGCCCACCCCAGCTGCTCAATAGCACCCAGTGCTGAGGATTTCTGCCTTCCTCAAATCCCTGCCCATCAAAACACCCAAGACCAGTCTCACAACTTGAACCAGTTCAGATCGTTTTGCCTGAATTGAAAGGATTTCTCATTTGCACAGCTCAGCTGACAAAAATGAGGGGGAGTGACACTGGCAAAAGGTAGGGAAAACAAGATGGGTTAGCAGCAGAGGCCTCCTGCCTGCCACCTATGTGTTGGTGAAATTATTTTAATTTTTAAAAATAAATCTTTAATTCATCCTCCAAATTATCTCAAAGAGTTAGTCTTGAGGATTATTCCACAGGCAAAGCATAGTTTATCTTTCCAAAGGAGTAAGTATCTGTTGGTGAGCCCCAGCAGCTCAGTGGGCAATATTCCACTGAGGAAAGATGATGCATCTCCACTGACTTTGTCCTTTAATGGCGGCCTGCCATACCTACTTCTGCACATGTGGTAGATGACTGTTCCTCATCCTCTATGGGAGGTGGTTCTCATTATCTTAATTTTGTATGGCACACTCCCCCAGGGCATTTATAGTACTTACCTTATATCTGATGAGTGTTCTTTTTTTTTTTTTCTTTTTTTTTTCTTTTTTTTTTTTTTTTTTTTTAGGTATATATATCAAGTAAGTAGCTCTGTGTGGTTTTAAAATATATATATAAATATATACCTATATATATGTATATATATCAGCAAACTGAAAAGCAAACACATCCCATGTTTTCCTGGCTTTCCCATTATGTTCATCCCACCAAAAGGCCACAAATCAAAACAGCAACAGTGCTATGTTTCAATTAAACATTATTACTATTATGCTCTACTTATTTATTTCAATAACAGAGAATTAACTTTATAATACAGCTTATTTTAGTCTGTTGCAATGCTCAGACTTAATCTTATTCATCTCTTGAATGTGTAACTATGTTTACTTCCAATGTAACCACATTTGCTTTCATCAGGAGCAAATCTAGCTTATTATCTCAAATGTTATTGCCTTGAAGTAATTGCACAAAAATATCAGTGAGAAAAGCCTTCTACTGTTCATAAGGCAGAGGTTATTTTGCTCTAATGAACTTGCCTGTCAGTGGAATGGGAAAAAGATGAAAAGCAAGGACATCCTGAATAAAATGGAAACAAACCAAAAAAACTTGAAGAGGCACCCCAACTGTTGCAATGACAGATTTGTATGATCAGTGATTTCTGTCTACACTATCCTAAATATCAAAACAATTTCCAATGCTGTTGCTATAACAAAGCACCCTGCTTCTACACTGGGCAAAGATTCCCACCTCCCCATGCCCCCCCTGCCTTTTTTACTAGTTGTTCACTTACAGCAATGCCTTCCAGCCCTGTCAAAGCCTGAAAAACATAGTACTTATTCACTGATTATTCCACTATTGATTCTATGGCTTTCAAGTTATTACTAGGGTCCTTCTAGGGATGCATCACCACCAGTGTCCTGCTGACTTCCAATGATAACAGTCCACCCCTGTTAGACTAAAATCATCAATTCCTCAAATCAAGAGTGCTTGAGACCAACCTGGATCAATAGAGCTGATGGATGATGCACACTCTCACCTCACTTAGTGAGAGAAATTCTTAATATAAGTGATTTTAATGGTATTTAATTCTGTAGTTCCTACAGCCCGGTCATTAACACTCCGGGGTAACTGGGGTTGAAGGAGTGTTGAAGTGAGAAATGTGAAACTGAATTGAGGCGATTCTTTCCCACACCCTTTTCCAACCCCCATTAGAAGTAGTAAAGGCAGAACTGCTGCTGTGTTCAGCCCATGTCAGCTATAAAGTCTTCTGTCTCTGCCTCTTGCTGTGCAGTCTTTACAGCAGGTCAACGTTGTTGCAAACAGAAGTGGGAGGAGGCAAAAGGAGGGGACAAAAGGAATAGCAGAATGGTGGGTAGAAAGAAAAGTCCATCAGCAGCTACTGTGTTCTTTGTCCTGTCCCTCTCCTCCAGCCTTCATTTTGTTATTATTATCTTGCCCTCTCTTTGCAGCTGATGACATATTTGAAATTTTTATATAAGTGTTTACAAATGATGCTTGTTCGAAAAGTTCAGAAACAACATAGAGCGTCTGGCATCCTCCTGAGTCTGAGAGATAGTTTAACTAGACTTAGTATGCAGAGAAAAGAGTATTTTAGGTGACTTATAAAAAGTAGTTCCTAAAGACAAACTCAGAAATACAGAATAACTTGTAATAAAAGCTGTCCTCTTTCTGCATTTAGGAATGATATGTGGGTTGACCACATTTAAATATTGATTCTATTTTTTCCTCCTCAAAAAGATCACTTAGAATCATTATTTCCATCATAAATTGTTCTTTAATGATAACATATAGTAATCTGACCTGAAGTTTGATGTTGTCAAGCTGTGGATCTATGCTGGAAGTACTCATAGGAATAGCCACAAAACTCAACGCATTGCCTAAAAAGGCTTTTTATACCAGGAAATTAGAAAGAAAGAAAACAACAAAGCTTTCCAGATTTGGAGGCCCTGTGCCAAGGTGTCAATGAAGGCCTAATGTATAGAATCATAGAACAGTAAGAGTTGGAAGGGATCTTAAGGATCATCAAGTTCCAACTCCCCTGCATGGGCAGGGACACTTCCCACTAAACCAGGACACTCAGAGACCCATCTGACCTAGGTTTGGACCAGCTCCACACTATATATTGCTTCACTTGCTTTAAGAGAGGCTTTGAATGCTTTGAATGCCATGGCCTGGTCCCAGATTTTACTCGGGACTGATACTACAAGGCACATTATGAAAGGATCACAGAAAAGAAATGCAGTTGAGTCCTATGGTGGGCCTCTACCCCTCTCCAACAGCACTCAGGTTCAGACCAAAAACAAGTGCCACAGAGTTAACAAACCCAATTTCATAAAAGCACTGGGTTGTGGTTGCCTGTGAAGTAACATTTTCATTAAGACACCATTTTAATTTGTCATAGAACAAATTCTTGAATAGTACAGTATGAAACTGGTATTAAGGTCTGTAAAAACAAGTTCTTTCCTCTCTAAGCCTTAGTACTCAAAAAAAAGTACTTTTCTCCTGTTCTCCTGGGGACTCTGTCAGCCACTTCCCTCAAAACTTTAATGCCTGAAGACTTTTAACATCCTGGATTGTTTCTGTAAGTGCACTGGATAGTTAGTCTTATGCAGACTTTCAAAAAGGTAACATTAACATATTACGAGTGCACTAGATTGTTCACAAGATCCTCTCTCAAGAACCCTTCACTACTTCTCAGTTTTCCCTGCTGAATTCAATATCCATATCTTTCCATAGAACACCTTGCCATTTTAAAGTAGTTGCAAGATCACAAGCAGTGAAGGTCTCTGCAGTGCTTCTCTCTTCAAACAGCAGCAAACACTATCAAGCCCTCTGTACTTTTATTTTTTACGTGAATTTCAGAAGTGAGAAATCAAAGTCAATGTCTTCAAAATGAGATCATACATAGTTCCAAAATTATTTCCCTGCCAGACTTCCATTTTCAAATAAAAATAGAACAGCAGAATTTATTTTTTGCAGCTGAGGAATAGGCTCTGTTCATTTTTCTCTGACAGAAGGGGTTGAAATTTTGTTTATTCAAACTTCTGCAAACAAACATCTGGCTCCACAGGGAATGCCAAACTACAGAAAAATACCAGTTCAAATGAGGAAAACAAGAGGTCACTGGCAGCTTCTGAAAAAAAAAAGAAGCTGAACAAAGAGTATTATATATCTGATACTGAAACAAGGCTTGCCAAGGCCTGACAGTAATAATTTACATTCAACAAGTTGCAGCCTCAGAGGTGTGCAACAGCACACACTGGAAATCTCTGCACAGAACTAGAGCTCCCACTCTGAGCTGAAGCCTCAGAGTGTTTTATTTTGCTCATAACACAGTAACTCAATTTTAGAGTGTGCTTTGACATTGTAGGAGAAAAAGTAATTTATGAACAGGAGGACAACATGATGTGCTTCAACAGAATGCCTGCTACATCACAACACTGCCTGTTCTGTTAACTCAAAAAGGAGAAGAGAATGGCAACTATAGCTATAATTGGTTTTGGGGTTTTTTTGCACTTCTCAAAGTCCATAATCCATTAACAAAACTAGAGAGGAATAAACATTAAATGGCCATAACAAAACTAATTTAAGTAAAATATACTGTAGACCTCAATGCTTCTAACACACTATACTGCCTGCTATAGGTTGTGCTGTTCAACCTTTCATACCCAGCCAACATCATTCCTGTAATTGCTCCCACCACAGTATACTGAAATAATTGTTTCAGTCACATACAGACATGAAATATGTTCTTTTTGGTCACTTAAATGCTAGGATGAATTGTCTGTAGAAATCCTGAGACCTTTTCCCCTCCCTGAAGCACAGCTCCACCTAAATGGCACCTTAGGAAGTTCAAAATAATTGTGCTGCTACTTTTTTGTCAATGAACAGACCTGAAAATTCAATTTCTTTGAGACAATTATTTCAGGTTTTACTATGTTGACTACAGCAAAGAGACAAAATGAGGTACTTTCCTGTAACATTTAGCTCCAGGATAAGTCTGAAGAAAGATTCTTTCAATCATGCATGGTAGCATGTAATTTAATACAAGTTATTTACTGCTATAGGTGGAGAAACTCAGTGTTTTGCTGAAGAAGTGTAACCTTGAAGAGAGATATTGGTTCCCATAACATTGCCACAAATTTCATATCACTTCTTGTGGACCATAGAGGCTGAATGGAAAACTACTTTGACAAGTGAGGTACTCTCCAGCTCATGATCTCCCAGTTGCCCTGACTAGGTGCACCGGGATGCAGGTTTTTACATGTGCCTAGGTGTTTCTCCCAGGGGAGTGAGGGTGGTTGGGGGCAGGAGAGAAAAGTAGCCAGCGAAGAAGCTGGTATCTGCTTGATCTGGACAGACCTTGTAACAGACTCAGCTTCTCCTCCATGGAGAGTATAGCATTTTTCAGTTTCAGAGCACTACTTTAAGGACAGCTTTCTGCCTAGTTACTAGGCAAAGCACACCTCTGCATTGAGTAGAGACCCAGAAATTACAGAGTAGCAGAACTCAAAAGCTCACTTAGTGAATCCTGTCTCATGGCCAGGTGGCAGACTATGCCCAAACTACTCCAGTCCAACCTATACCTTGCGGAGTAAAAACTCCACAAGTTCACCAAGTGGTTGCCTGCTGCACATCACTGCTTTCATCAGTGGAAATTATTTCCAACTACCAACTTGCTTGCTGAAATTACAGCTTGGTTCCTCCCATCTTGTTTACCAGGGATATAGATGGCACTTCCCTCCCCCTTCTTTGAAACAGTCCTTTGTATACTAAACACCTGCATTCCTCTCCTTCACTCTTCCTTGATTAGCTAAGAATAATTCCAGCCTTTTCCTAGATGCAGTTTTTTGCTGCCTAGTCCTTGTTACTCACTTTACTGTTCTTTCAGCTCTTCATTCAGCCAGCAATTTCCTTGAGATGTTGTTCCCAAGTAAACTATATGTACACCTGTGAGGCCTTCTCAGAGCTGACTGCAGACTGCAAAATGGTAATCATTCATTACAGATGTTGGACAGGTCAGTTTTACCTTTCTGCTAGGTTAGAATTAGGTGAAGTTATCTTTATATCAGTAAACAGCCTATATAAAAATCATCCTGAGGTTAAATAGCTTCTAAAAAATTTTGACTCTGCAAATTTACCTTTTCAGGTACCACTTCAATCCACCTTTATTTTTGTTTTAAAAAAAATATAATAAAAAATTGCTACAAGTTCCATAAAAGTTTGCCATGCATTCTTCAGTTTTATGCATACTGAAGGTTTCTAGCCCATCTCTTTTAACATTCTTTTACAGAAATGTTGGGGCAAAAAAGGAATTTATGCCATCTTGAGTGAACTAGCTTGTGCAAATGTAAAATACTGACTAACTGCAGTACCACATCGGTTACAGCATCAGAGTGGGATATCTGCTGATTGCATGAAAGGTGAAGTCAACATGCAATATCACAGTCAAAGCTAAAAAGCAGTAAAAATTCTTAACTACCAAGTGTCAAGTATTATCCTCAAGAGCCAAACTTAGGCTGTCCCTAACTGCTAGTGTCTAGAATTATAAAGATCTTCTCCTTAGGCAACTATTTGTCCATATTTTCTGAAGCTAGGAAAAAATCCTCAAAAGATGAGACAAAAGTATTACTCCTACAGGAGTATTATAGAACCCAAATTTTAACATGGTCCTAGGGGAATCTAATTTCTACTGTCCCTTCAAGAAAAGCCCAATGTAAACTTTGTTATACACATTTTAATTTACTCAACAAATTAAACCTTAAATTTAATGGCCTCCATTGCAGCCGTGGAGATGCTTGTGCTGTTTTCCCCTTCTGGCATCAATACTGGGAGTAAATGTTTGCAGAACTGATGTTGATATCCCAATAGCAGGCCTACTCACAGACTACAGACATGATTCCGAAAATCAACTGAAAATGTAAGGTTTCATAAAGTTCAAAGCTCTAACTCTTCAGCTCTGACTGAAATGTCATTCTTCCCCCCCCACTCCAACCAATTCCACCAGTTTAACTATTCAGTTCCATTTCAAAGGTTAATTTTCCATAGCCATGCTGTTTTCTTAGAGTGCAATTCTTCTGCTTAGTGATTTAAAATCAGAATATTTTATACTGCTATTTTACTGGGTGTAAATGCTGATCTTATGGGATAACTCACCCTTCTTGCAAACTGCAGAGCTTTGCCCATCCTTACTGTTTGATAGTACCAAAAGCTGTAGGTTACAGATATGTCACAAATTTGTTGCAATATATGACATCTTACGTTTAGCATGATCACTCCACCATAATTAAGATTCTGGGCAGCAATTGGCGCCTTTGTGTTCAACTTCAGATAACATAGAAGAGATCTGCTCTGTAGACAGTTACTGCTCTCTGAGATCAGAGGCCTATTTAAGGTCTGTTAAATTGAGCAACAGATTTGAAACACAAGAAATTATTTCCCATTTCTAAAAATGTTAGCAGTTTATTGGTTATTATTATCATGCAATTGTGTTAAAGCCTTGACAGGCATTGCTTCTTTTGTGTAAACAGTTCATTAGAAGCAATTGCTTTTCCACTCAGGAGCAGTGTAATTTTTTAGAGAAAGGCAAAGGAAATAAGGTTCCCAGACAACCATAAAAATAGTGCATCACTTGCTTAATTTTAGATAAAATTTTAAATACATGCAGAAAGTAGATAGCACAACCTTGTAATGATTGTAACTATTATCAAGTAAGCTTTGTGAAATTATAAAGCTAATGGCATTGCACATTGAGCAGAGACTAAGCAAAGGAAACAGCAATTGTAAAGCAATTAACCTTGCTCTACTTCTGTAACTTCTTAGGCTAATATTAAAAGCCACTTGCCATTTTAGACTTTTACAGAATAATGAAAGACTAGCAGGCATTATTCAATCAAAAGAGAATTTTGCTTAACTGTGTGCTCCCTAAGCACCATTTGAAATTTTTGGTACCTACTTTGAATTCAAAGAAAAAACTCATGCTGGTGTTAATGGCTTGTGAGATACTGGGCTTCAGTTACTGGTCAGGTTATACCTTGTTCAGCCTGGTATGTTTAACAGCCACCCTTCACTTCAGATAGTTTTGAAAGGTAGATATATTACTGTTGAAAGGGAGAGTGCAAGTGACATCATTAATCAGGTGCTCTGGCTTGAGGGGCTCCGTTATAGTATCATACAGGAATGGAGATAAAGGGAAAGCATTAGGCATGGTATTTTTTTTACTTTGTGTGAAGGATCAGATATTTCCTCACACAAACATAACATGCCCTTTAGGTCAGCAGTCATAACTGGCTTAAAGATGGCTGCTCCACGCGGCGCCCTGAACCCTCTCCTGGCTGCCCCCTCTGCCAGAAAACAACTCCCACGCCCTGAGGGGGCAGCTGTTGCTGGAGAGGGGCAGTGGCGGGAACACGGCAACAAAGTTACAAACGGCAAGTCTGCAGTGGCGGGAAAAAGTCCCCGTCTGATTGGCTGAGAAGCCTAGAAATATGAAACCGGCCAATTGGGAGCAAAGGAGATCTATAAAGAGACAGCGCGCTCGCTGCTTTTGGGTGTGCTTTTGCACAGACGCTGACGCTGCTGCTGCAGCTGCTTTTGCTGCTTGCTTTGGGGGGTGACCTGCACCTTGGGGGTGCCTGCCTGAGGTCCCTGGCTCCCGGCTCATCCATGCTCGACCCAGCTTGCTCCTGCTAGCCCCAGCTCATCCCCACAGCCTGGCTCCCAGCTAGTCCTGGCAACTGGCTCGACCCAGATCGTCCCGCCTTGTCTGCGCTCCTCGGCTGCATTGCCTGCAGCTACCCACCTGTGGAACCTGCACGTGTGGTGAGACTTCTTCCTGCCACCCGTGGTTCTAAGACCGGGTTGCAGGGGAAGTCATCCGCAGCTACAATATAAGTACCTAGAGTATCTCGGGAACAAAGTAAGGAATTGTATTTTGGGCATAATTCTCTCCCTAAGGTCTTCCTGTCTCACTTACTTGCACACAAACCACGACCCTATACGGGACAAGCGTCAGGCATATCCCTCCTTCCTCCTCCCCTCACAGATAATTAATCTGGGTGTGTAAATAAGGTGTACCTATATATAAAGTATTAAGGCACATGTAAGTTCTTGGTATTTGGTGTTTAAAAGATAATTCATAGCTCCTATGTGTTTTAATTACTCTTTTTGAACCTCCTGCCCTAAATTGTTTTATTTTTCCCCTCAATAAACCGTGTATTCGTAAATTCTAATTGGGGATTGGCTGCTGTTATTGGAAACACTAGTGAGCACTGAACAAGTGTCTCACCCAAAAAGTCAGTGCCGAAGCTACTGCTCCTCTGTGAGAGGCGAGCGCCACATGCGGACCTCTCGGCAGATCCTGACAAGATAAATTCACTCCAAAAAGGAGATCTAATAGGTCGCGGATCGCGACACTTTGATAAAAGTGAAAACACCGGTTTGGGAGGATATATGAATAATGGAAATACATTATTAGTTGCAACAAAATATATTAGCAAGAATTATTGCCAGACTTGGAAAAGCCCTTCTCATATAAAGAACCTGTCTGTCCTTAGCTAGTCTCTTTTCAGTGTCTCCCTGATGACTTTGAGGAAAGAATAGATATAGGAGGCATACAAAGCGATGAAAAAAGGAGATACATTGATGACACAAAGATGAAGAAGTAGCAAAATACTTTGAAGGACAAAGTCATCAAGACTATGATAAATTAGACAAGTGGTGCAAGAAGAGGAAAGACAATAAAGAACAAAGTGATTGATTCCCCATTGCTAAATCTAACAGCGTGTTGCAAATCAAGGACCACAACTTTCAAGGATTGTAGTTTCAGGTGCACCGGAACTAAACAGGAGTCCTTCTCACAAAAAGAAACAACAAACAAAAATAAACCTATCCACTGCAGATGAAACTCTAGAAGCGTTATGAAAGCATAACTGACTCTCCAGTTTTAAGCACTATACTGTAAGGAAGATACAGAAAAGGAGTAAAGGAAGACACAGAACTGCTCATTCCTACTGCTACCAGCATGAGAGGGTGAGGTCGTATGGCACCTGAAGGACTGGCTCCTAGTATAGCTGCCACCTCTCCCATGCCTCCCATCTCAATCAGCGGTGACAATCCAGCTCCATCTTCAGTACCTGTTCTATCTTCTCTTCCCCTCCTGTGTCTTTGCTCTCTGCATAGGAAACACAGAGTTTTACTGGTGTAGTTCCAATTCTCATGTAAGCATGACTCTACCTTAATTGTCTACTTTAACTGTACTTTCCAGACTGGAAACATACACTGAAAGTGTGCTAATCTGAATACTCTAATCTGAATAATCTGAGACTCATGACATCAATGCTGGTAATAAAAAATGAGAATAAATTGATAAACAGATATTTTTACCTTCAGCGCTTAATATTCAGAATGATAGTAGTTGTATATGTGGACCCAAATGAGCCAACAATAAAAACCTCTTTAACTTCCTAGGCTACTAGATATGCAGTTGCTTTGCATACTACTAGAAAGGTAGTTTTGTGTTTAAAATTTGACCGGCACTTCCCTTGGATTGATATTCATGCTGTATTCATCCAATCATACAACTCAAGTAAACAGCCTTCAGGAAGGAAGAAAAATTACCTAAGACACTCTTGTTCAAATATTTCAGTGCAGCAGTTTCTCATTCAATTAGATTTTCATGCCTTGGGCCAAGTCTTGTATCACACCAAGCTTTCAGCACTGTTTTATACAAGATCAGCATTGTAATAAACATCCCTACCTTTTAATCTTATGCCATGGCAATTAATATAAAAAACACTTTTCATAGAGTAGTGTTACATTAATTCTATACTGTATTTTAAACTTCTAGTTTGTAAAAACAACAGTATGAACCTACATATTCCTTTATTGCTTGTCTACCATGCTAACCACTTAATTTCTATAGCAAAGAGAAATCTAAAGGAGTGAAATCTTGTCTGCCGGATGTTAGTATTTTGTTTTATAGTCATTTTGGATATCTTACTATTGAAAAGGCATCATCATAGTGTGTAGAACGACAACAATTCTTATTATGACCTTTTTCTGGCTTTACTTGAAACATCATCTACAATCACAACTGAGAAGTGTCTTTGAGCACTGGAGTTCACTGCTGAGAAGAATTCTGCAGGGCTTTTTTGATTAACTATATTCCTTTGAACTTGGTGACACCCATTGAGCCTGTGAAGTACAGCTACAACAGATGTGTATAACATGGACTTCTCTAAACAATAAGATAATCCTATAAAATTCAGGGTTTAGGGAAAAAAAAAATCCCGTGTCACCACAAACTTGTTTTTCTTTGTGTTTGCAGTTTGGTTTTGCTGCTGTTTTTAGTTCTGTAATGGAGGCAGCATTTGTCCATGAATCAGGGTTTCCATCCAGAAATGGAGAACAGCAGAGCCCAAGACCACCATTACCCTCTCTGTGTTCATGCTACAAAGAACTGATGTGGCTCAAGTATTTAGGACTTGCCTTCCCCAGTATTTCCAGGAGTATTTGGCTGCGTTTCTTTATAAAATCAGTGCTGATCTTAAATTATGATTGTGTGCATTTAAAAAAACTTGGGCCAACTGCATTTTGGTCAATACCCACCAACTAGAGATATCTCTTTTTCAAAAATCTCCACTAGTCCCACATCAGAGTGGTTTGATGCCTCCCTCAGAAGAGGAAGTAAGACAGGACAGTGAGTACCACCTACCTACCCTCCTTTGGCAGAGCCAGCTGGCTGACACCCTAGATTTAATTTTTCAGGAGTTCACCAGTAACTTTTTACCACAAAAAGGCAGCAGGTAAATCTTCTTTCTGTCTTCCTCTTCTTCACCTGTGAAAGTTTTCTCAGCTCTTAACAAGTCTCTAGCTACTACATAAAGAACTCAAGATGGTGATGGTTTCACTGTCTTTACCCTGCCTTGTATAATTCAACCAAAACTGCCAACAAGGCAGGGAACTTGAGCACATGCTAATCTTGCCATTCAGAACAAGAACAGACACTTTATGAAGGTGGATGCTTACTGTATGATGGCAAGAAAGTCTCTCTGTAATGGCAAATCCAGCCATTTCAGTATAATACAGTTTGAATTAACATCAACTACATTCTAGATCTTTATGTATTTCATAGACCCCAGATCAATAAGAGCTCTTTTAAAAAAAATCAGTGGTTGAAGATAATTTATAAAGACACATTCAAGAGAGGGAGAGGTTCATTCTGCATTTGTATTACTTGCATTACATTTTCTACAGGATCCCAGAAGTGTTGAGGTTGGAAGGGATCTCTAGAGGTCATTTGCTCTAAACCTGTCCCTGCTTGTAGAGCAGGAGCACCTTGAGTTAAAAATTATATGGATATGGTACTGGGCAACTGGAATATCTCTGAGAATGGAGATTCCATGAACTCTCTGGGCAACCTGTGCCAGTGCTCAGTGATCTCACAGTGAAGAAATGTTTCCTGACATCCAGAAGGAGCCTTCCATGTTTCATTTTGTGCCCATTGCCTCTAGTTCTGTCACTAGGCACCACTGAAAATGGGCTCTGTCCCTTTTGCACTCTTACATCATGTGTTCATAGACATTTATGAGATCTCCCTGAGCATTCTCTTCTCCAGGCCCAGAAGTCCCACTCTCTCAACCTTTTCTCCAGTCTCTTTGTCATCTTTGTGGCCCTTCATTGGACTCACTCCAGTATGTCCATGGACCCAGCAAGACTAGCTTCACGTAAGTGTTTTTGCGGTACTAGATAACAGAGCCAGAAGTGACCGTCTGTTCTACCATCATTTCCAACTTTCCTATGTGAAAGCTGCCTGAATTTTTCTAGTTTATGTTATAGTCTTACCCTTTTACATTGCCATTTAACATTTGGGCTAAGCAACTGTGCCATGTTCTGATTGATACCACACACCTCACAGTATCTGTATACTAACTTTTTTTTCTCTTATTGAGAAACCTCTATTTTTTTTTTTTTTAACATTAATCAGAATGCAGTGCATTTTCCATTACACTTTCTGTAGCAATTCAGTGAGAATTTACCTATGCTCACTATAGCTCTTAAGTGCAGTGACATTTCACAGAAAGCTGTATCTGCACTAGGAAGAGGTCAGAGCCTTCTCAAAAACCCATTTAAAAGAATAGCTGAGAAAACAAAGACTCAGATACTGTGTAATAGCTAATTGAAACACTGCTTCATTTTACAATTTTCTAATTACATGCTCTATAACAGTGGGAATGAAATAACTTTAGGTAATGGGACTACCTCTATTAATCTATTTATAAGGAAATTGTTCATTAATTAGGGTGGACAAAGCAATTAGTGTTGCTGAACAACAGCAATGCCAATTCACATTGTTGACAAGTACCTAAGCAGAAATTAATGACAGAAAACTCCACAAATACGTATCTACCATCTACCAGAGAAGTTCATATCCCATGTATACTTAATGAGAGAAGCTAACACATCCATCTTCAAAATAAATCCAAGAGTCAGTTTAAAAAAACCTTAACCCCTCATTGCACATTAGACAATTAGTTCAAAGCAAGTGCATTGTTAAGAGTATCTCATTACTTCTGGGTCCTTTATAAACCTCAAGATTTTTAGTTTATTGAACATGAACACCCCTGCACACAAAAAATTAAAACCAAAAATATCCAACAGCAAACAAAAACTAAAACAAACACAAAAGCACAACAATCACCAAAATGCAACCAAACCCATGAACCCAAACTACTCAGGAGTTTCCCAGCACTCTGACCAAAGCTTGTCTCAAAGCAAGACTTTAAGAACTCTTCAATGTTTCTCTGGACAGTAGGAATAATACAGTTCAGTCCAATATATTTAGGAGACATCTTGCCACCTTGGGACCCCATGCTATGAAAAATTACTTATATGCAATTAATATAACTAGTTGCATGCATGCTTAAATATCTAGATTTGTTTGAGGGCTTTTTTGTTTTTTGTTTTTTATTTAAACTTTGATAGAGTTAAGTATCTGACAATGGTGTTTTCTGTCATCCAGCTCAAGCAGCACACAAAAAGCTCTTCACAAAAACAGCTTATGCATCCAGAAATGTGCTTAAAAGATTGCAATATCAAAGGCTTGCTTGGAGCAAGCATATTGCATGGCACAACTTTTCTTACCTCCTCAACAATTTACTGTTTAATAATAACTCACATTTATTAATCCCATGTCTACTATCATACCATGTGAAAGTAGATAATTAGTCCAACACCTTTCATAAGTTATGTTAATAAACTCTAGCATCTCTGTTTGTGCTTTGGGAGAAATTCAATAACCACAGGGACAAAAACTTCCAAAGAACATGGAGAAAATTAGGCCTGAGGCAATTTGTCTACCCTCTTGAAAACTTTTAAGGCTGTCTTTCATTTGTGATAACATAGAGAAGGAGGGAGACCTGACCCCTTTGTATGTTCATGTTGTGCAAGTGCGGCTGGGCTGAACTGCTCCCATTTGAGGACTAGAAAGGCATATTTATCCCCTTGATATATGCTGGGCTTTTCAAACAGAGAGGGGATCTTTGTTTTTATGAAGCCCTAGATGCTGACAAAGTCAAGACAAAATGGCAAATAATGTACACTAACAGTGCTTGTGGCTTCAGGATAGCCTGAAATACATCTCACTTGCTCTTCAAGTATGTTTCCCCATGCACCTCTAATGGTCTGCACTTGTAGGGAGTAAGATGTCAGCACTGCCTTGATCCCTCTCCTCCTTTGTTCCTGTGACACAATAAGCTTCACAGCAAATAAAGACAAAAGTATCATGTACCTGAGGTGAAGTGCCTGAAGAGCTTTGTAGATCCTTTGGACTAGACAGGGGGGGTTTTTGCCTTTTTTTTCATGCAGATATTTGGATACTCCACCCTAGAAGTTTCCTTCAACTCTGTGCTCCAGTTTCCTAGACTGAACAAGAAAGGGTTGGTATGTTTGGTTTTTAAAATAAAGTTTTCTTTTTAAACTATCTAGTAGATGACAGTCTCATGAGGCAACTGATCTCTCACATTCAAGAAAGATGAAATTAAGGCAGCATCTACAAGTCACAAGCTACCCAGAGACTTTCAGCACACCTGTCTAAACATAGCATACGGTCTTGCTGTGAACATTCAGAACTTAAGCAAATGCTTCTAACTTTCAAGAATTTGACCCAGAAGTTGAAATCAGATTTAGCTCTTCTAAGATGCAAACCCCTTTGAAGGTATAAGGGAAGAGGAATATGAAATCATCTTTTGAAGGACCTGGTATTACACTCAGGAAGTGTCTTCAGTACTGTTTGACTCCTGGTCTTCAGCCTTCCAGAACATATTTCTACTAGTGCAGTAGGCTGTTTTCACAGCACAAGCAGCCTGTCATACCACAAGATAAGGACAAAATTAAGGCCAGATTCTGGAAGTGGCAGAGAAAGGCAGTGGTCCTCACCCACACTTTGCAGGGAGCAAGACCAGCTGTCTACAGCTGTCCCACACAGCATCCAACTGCAGTAGCACTTACTTGGTTGGTCCTGAGCCACTGGCTTAGGTACTTGCTTTTCCTTTACATGGAGGGAAAAGCTGGCAAGCTAGATATCCTTTCTGCACCTGGAGGCCAAACTACTCTGCATTAGCTGAGCACCAATTCTACTGCACATAACTAACATTCAGATTTTACAGGTTTTTACCTTGTTTTCAGAAGCTTTCAAGAGGAAAGCACTCAGCTTTTTACAGCACTGTTTTAAGAATTCTGTATTCATCAAGACTACTGTGTTAGTCCACCCTTTTTGTGTTTCACACATCTTTTCACTGGCTACAGATGGCAGTGACCTCTCACCCTGGCAGTGTGATACTTGGTTACAAAAGAACTGATACTGACTTGTTTTCTACTCTTTGAAGCTGAGCTAAGAAGAGAGCCCTGTATTTTCCTTAGTGCTGTAGCCCATACTGCTTCAACCTTGAAATTAGAGGAAGGGGAGGAGGCAGAGGGAGAAAGTCAGACAAACCACTGTGAATATGGTCTTGCCAATTTACTTTTTGCATTAATGTGAACCTTTCCCTCTATTTGAGTGCCATACAGCTTTACTTCATTATTTGCAGCTAGCTGTGATGCGGCTAAAAGATAATGATTCCTCACTGTAAATTAGATGCTATTATGTGAGTTGTTTCAGACTGGCATCTTGACATTAAAAGACAGCAATATTTTTAGAAATAGCCAGGAAATTTGCTCTTTTACTTTGGAAACTGTAAGCAAAATTTTGCTGTTTTGAAATGCATTCATGAATGGCTAAACAAACCAATTTCCCCATGGACATGCACCATTTATCAAACATCCTGGAGAATATGATCCTGCAATCCCTGTCACGCAACAGTCCCATTGAGCTCTGAAAGGTCATTCTCAGAGCTACAGGATCAGGTCTTTACATTTGACAGCAAACCTGATATTTTGCAGAATGTACTGAATACACTGTCCTGAAATACCCTGAGCTTCCAATAGTGACCTTTGGATAAGCCCTCACTGCTGATCTGTCCTGAAATTGAGTAATAACCTTCAATCTCAGCATTTCAGAATTGCAAGTAAAGATTGAGAAGATGATCTGTCTCTCTGCAGTATGAGAGTATGGTATATTTATCTCTGACAACAGGCTTCTCCTAAGAAAAGGACACATCTAGGAATAGCTAAGTAAAGGGTAGGGAAATAAGAAAAGGGAGCTGTCACTGAAAGGTGGTGGAAAATAAAAGAAAGAGGACATGAACTGCAGTCAGTTACAAGAGTAGTGGTGCTGTCCCAACTGCTTGTTGATTACAAACTGTGGACTGGGGTGAAAGAAGGCTGTGGAGTTATGCCCTTTCCTGTACCTAAACGCTCTGACAGTATGTTGGCAGTTACTACTATCAGGAGCATTCATAAAGGAGCAAATTTTTGTGTGTGCATATACATGGCTTGCTGTATTCCCTTGCAACTGTTTATAGTGGAATACTTCCATAAGTTGCATGATGCCATAATAGGAATAGAATTAGGGATAATTGTTTGTTTTTTTTTTTTCCATTAAGTCTTCAGGTACCTGTGAAAAGCTAACAGGGAGCTGCATAGTTAACATAACTATCCAGGCATCACATACTTCACCTAACAACTTTGTGTGACCTAGGACTGGTCTTGAACAAAGACCAGAAGAGTAAACATGGTAACATTTCTAAAGCTTCCTTCAGAGTACCTAAGGTAAGTGAACTTGCCATAGAGCTAATGAAGACATAAGGGCTTTTGAAGAGTACTTCAGAGTCCCTTGACAAGTTACAGCCTTTGGAACAAATCTGAAAGGCCCCAAAAGTCATGAAAGACAGCAAGTTGAAACGGAGCCAACAGCATGCACTGGCAGCACAGAAGGTTATATAGCAATCCTGGGCTGTATTATCAGAATCACAGTCTGCAGACCAAGAAAAGGGATTACCCGTCTTTGCTAAGCACTCGTTAGATTGTGTTTAGACCGTCAGCATAAGAAAAGCACCAGTAAACTGGGATGTGTTCACCAGAGGGCCACCAGGATGGTAAGGGCTAGAACACATGCTTTGTGATGAGAAGCTGAGGGACCATGGCTGGTTCAACCTGAAGAAAAGACAGCTCTAGCGGCACCTAACAGGCCTTTAGTACCTATGAGGTTATCCAGTAAACAGTCATGCTTGTGACAGCACTGTACAAGTGGAAGACACTGGGCATAAAGAGAAGTGAGTGACACAGATTGGATACAAGGAGTAACTTTCACCCTGAGGATAGCTGTGCACTGAATCAGATTGATCAGGGAAGCAGCAAAGGCTGTGTCTGGAGGTTTTCAATAATGGAAGCTGAGAGCAACCTGATCTGCTCACGCAGCTGGCCTTGCTTGGAGCGGAAGGCTAGACTAGACTCCTCCCGAGGTCCTTCCCAGTCTCAGCTATCCATGCCTACAATCTATTTTGCCTGCAGTCCTTGCTCTTAGTCTTTTTTTTAATGTATTTTTTTTTTACATATTGATAAACCATGAACTAAACTTGAAGAGTAACAGGACTCCAGTTCCTCCTCCTCCTCCCAGCAAAGCACCCTCACCTCCATATAGTAATTTCACCATTTGTTCAACTGAGGTCTGTTCAATCTGGTAGCTCATCCTCCTTCTGGGTGCACAAGCATGTCTCTAGCCTAGTAACTGGGGCATCTCTTTGAAGCTCAGAGCTGTGGGTCTAGGAACTCCAGGGGCTCAGGCCCAGGTCTCCCTCTTCCCAGATAAGAGGTGGGCAGAAACAGCAATAACATCACTGTCTGCTGTAGTGTTGGGTATGAGCTGAACATAAAGACACCTGCATCTCCAGCAAAGCTGAGAAGTTAAGTGGGCTTCAGGTTTGCCTCAAAAACAAACTAGGACACTAGTAAACAGGAATATCCAAGCCTGGATTACAGACTTGGCTCAGCACATGAAGGAGAGACTCTGTTGGACTTGAGGGGTCATTGTTGCCAGGATACACCATCCTTGAGAAGTCTGAAGAGCTTTATTGACTGCCAGAGTCCACATTTGACCTAAAATGGACTTAAAACCCCATTGTAGCTTTCAGTGAATTGGGGTGGGGGAGTTGTCAGAATTCAGTACTTATGGCACAGTAGAGCTTTCAGAAGAAAGAAAAATCTCAGACTTATATTTAGCAAGTGAGCAATGAAGCGAAATGGCACAGCAATTGCTGACGGTAGTGGTAAAGCTGTGGGGGTGGAAGGGGGGGGCGTGAAAACTGGCAAGAGCTTCAGGAGAGTGAGTTTTGGTATTTCAGTTTAAGAGGTAAGGACTAGATGCTCTGCAGCAGGTACTGAAATTCCAGTACTGCCAAAATTTAAACATCATCTGAGCGTTCTCCCATCTCCCACCCCTCTGTCTTGTTTGAAAAATATTTACAAGGGGGTGAAAGGCAACCTTCAGACATGTGACCATAGCTGTGTGCTGGTGCTTTCTATAAATACGGGTTTGCTGAAGCACTAAACTATGTTCTGCTGCAGTATGGCATTATGGCTTCTGATCAGCAAAAGCTGTTCCCATTCTCATTTCAGACCCCTGCTAGTGTTGGCATCTGGCTCTCAACTACATAACTTTTTTTGTCCTTCCTCTCTAGAGCAAAGGAAAGCAAATACCCTCAAGTCCGGCTTTGGCTGGAAAGAATAGGCTCTGGTTGTGTAGTTCAAACCTACCTAATCAGCAACAATACTGAAGTGATTTAAGAATTCTGATGATTCCAGGCTATTTTTGGGGTGCTACAAATAATTTTGTGTTTAGTCATCTTTCATCTGGTGTTCATGGCTGGATCCACTCAGAGTTCTCCGGTACATAATTTAGAGTGCAGACAATTTGCATTTCTCCCCCCTCCCCTTTTCCCAACTTGCACTTCACACTGGTTTCAGTAGTTCTGCCAACTGCATCTGTGCAAGAGGCCTGTTTGAAACCAAATTGCCCTTGAACACCAGCATTAATAAATTTATAAGCACAACTCTTCAGTGATGGCAAGAGGCTTACAAAGGAAACATGGGATTTTTTCTCTCTGCTCCCCCCAAATCATGTCCCTTTTTCACTTTCTCCATATAGTGGAGTGGCACATCTAATTCATCTTAGAGAGAAACTTTGGTCTCTTAAATGTAGGAAAACAATTGCACAGAGTCAAGTGCTGGAGTAATAATTTGTATTTAATACCAGTAATCTCAGAACAAAATGGCTGAAACTTCTAAAAAAAAAATCTGCCGCTACAGCTATACTTACAACCTGCAGTCAGAAAATACTTTTGCCTGCTTGCATTACGTTCCTCCATTTAGAAATACAGTGGAGTCAACAAAACATGCAAGTGTTGAAGGGTTGCAAAAAGCCCACATTCGCCTTCCTCTTCTTCTCTTCCCTTTTGCCACTATTAGCTATGCTTTTTCCCCCCCTTGCATTTTTCTCCTTGAAAGTGAAAAGACAATTCATTTATGTGCTTAGATTTATTTTGTCTCTAAAAAATAATGAAATTTGTTATCAAGCTTGTTCAATTTGCACATTGTGGTTTCACAAGGCCTAAGCAGATCACCATGCAGCTTTAGTTCGGTCTGCATAGTACTGCCTGGTTCTGGAGGTGCCCATCCATGAAATAACCTCACACCAGACCTAGCAGTAAAAATTTCTTCCAAATGTTATTTGCCTAAAGACCTGCTTGCTTTGGCATTTATGCTGACTTGCACTGGTGGTTTGGCTAATAGCCAAGGAGGAGATAGGTTTTTTGTTTTTTAATCATCTTCCCAAAGGCATCCATTTTGGACATTCCTGGAAAGAGGCTGTTGGACTAGGTGAAGCTCTGATCTGGCCCAGTATGGCTGTTCTGCACTCTGAGGACAAAGGTTCATTTTACATTTAAAGGACTTGCAACTAAACTGATCATTCCAAGAAGACATTGCTGAAATACATTATTGAGACAAAATACAAATACTTGTGAAAGACAAGGACTTAGAAGACCTACTCCAGAACTGATAAAGACATTGGAGTTCGACAAGTGCAAGAAGCAACTAGAAACAAGGGAAGAAGGCTGTAAAGCAAACTGTTGATATTTGTTAATCTAGAAGTTTGTGATTCAACCAGTGAGAGCAGGCTTACTAGTTAGACTTAAGTATTCCCTTCCTTCCAACTTTGTAATAAATAAGTTATTCTAACATGCAACAGAGTTTTGAAAATTAAAGAAAAAGATTTTAAGCAAACCTATACATTTAAGATTTCTTATGCAGTAGCAAAAATGTATAGAAAAATATCAGCTGAAAGATGACAAAATCATGCGAACAAAACCCAGAAGGAAAAAAACAGTTCTACAAAGTCAACCTTGAAAAAAGATGCTTTTTCCTAGCTGTGAGGATAATTAGACATTGAAAGAGCTTATCTGGTAGGTGGTAGATTCAGCAGAGACGGGAGTTTTTAAAAATTAAATATCTAATAGATCACTCAATCCAATCTAGGGGAAGAAAATTAAGGTCTGTAACATAAGAGGAAAAAAAAAAAAAAGACTAGATGACCAGAATAGTCTCTTCTGAACACAGAACCTGTGACAATAAAGATATATTCCTTATATATTCTCTCCTCCACTAACCATGAGTTTTGAACAACTGTGAGGTGGCAGGTAAAAGAGCCTTTCCCTTCTCCTGAGCTCTGGATCATGCTGTGAGGCAGGAGCTTGCAGCCTCCATAACCCCACAGAGGGATCTACTCTTGCTTCAGGCACCCACCTGCACAGAGAAGGGACTCATCTAGTCCATGTTACTGGGTGGACATACTCCAGTACTTTCATGTGGCACTTCCCTCCTCCAAGATAACCAGCTGGCTAAAGACTGCATTGGGTAGGTCAATGCTGCGAAAACCTATAAGACTCATCTTCAGTACCTTATTTGAGGCCAAGCTGATTGCCATGTTTAGGAGCAGAAAAGCACTTTTTCCAGGTGTTTTTTTGTTTTGGTTTTTTTTTTTAGACTCCAACATATTTCTCCTTCTTGCACTATCTGCATATGCCATCTCACCCACTTTCCTGTCATTCTGGGAGTCCTGGGCCTCAGGAACAGTCATACTTTGCTGCCTGCAGCATGTCAGTTTTCCAGACACTGAACTGTACTAAGCTAATGAAAGTAGCACTGGGCATATATTAGGTCATCTGAGGGAAACTGGTTTACTTCAAGCTCAGAAGCCAGCAGGTAGGCCCATTTATAGGGTTTTCTAATTTAAAAATCAGAAAAGCCTTAAACTGCAGGTTTGCTTTTCACTATAGCTTTCCTACAAATCACAAGCAGAGCAGCAGTAGGAAAGCACAGTGCTATTCATATGAATCATTCCCCTGTTCTGCTGCATCTCTATTTGTGTTTAACGTATGACATTAAGGCCTTTTGAGAGTGTCTGGAATCATAGAGCAAATGACAATAAAGTCTTATCAAACAGTCTCCCAGGTATATAAATAACATGTTTCATACAAGACTTCCCATAGCACACATTTACATAACTTCAGAAAAAGCCCACAACAATTTACCTGCCTCACACTGTTCTTCAAAACAGAAAAAAAAAATATATCTGTTAAAGACTCTCGGGAAAATGAGTGAGTATGTGAAAGATTAACATGCTGTGAAGCAACTGTTCTCCTGGAGCTACAGTGTACCTGAAGATATTTTTACCCTTTTAGGATTGTGGGGTTTATTCCTTATTGTTCTGGAGAAGGGTCATTGTCAAGTCCAGAAACTTTAATTCATCACAGATATAGACAAGTCATCACAAGGCTCCGTTTCCTCTTCAACGTGTATTCCCCAGCACATCCCCAGGCAAAGAGAGGGTTTGGGAATGCTTGTGTGGCTATCAAGCAATACAACTGACAGCTTTCATTTCAGCAAGGACCAGCTAGATATAGTAAAACAATTCTATGCTGGTGGTAAAAGAGAGCTCTTTCAAACAGAAGCTATTTATCTTACATCAGTTCTCTGGAGACTTTCAAGACTCATATGAATGCATTTCTGAGTGACCTGCCCTAGATTTGGTCCTACTCTGGCAGGGAGGGTTGGACTCAGTGATCTCCCGAGGTCCCTCCCAACCCCTAACATTCTGTGATTCTGTGATACATACAATTTAAACATATTTGGGACTGGGGCATATTACTACCTCAACATTCAGACTTACATCTGCTTCAGTCTTTGCAGGTTCTCAAGGCCATACCACTGCTAGAACACTGCCAGTCTTTCCACAGCAGGATAGATTCCAGCACTAGCCAGTTTGTGGCCTTGTTCCAGACTCAGCAACCTCATGCCAGAGCTCTTGAGACATTGTCTTTGGCAAGAGTCCCATGAGGGATCCCTCTGACAAGGACAGTGTCATGCTGGGCAGAACCTCTCCTCTGGGAAGCCTCTGCTCACCCAAAGTCTCTCAACAAGGCATTGAGAAACCCAAGCTCCCACCCTTCAAGGACTGACCAGCTCTTCACAGTACAACTACAGTTTGCTTTGTTCAACTTTTTTTTTTTTTTTTTTTTTTTAATCAAACTCACTGATATCCACAACTTCAAAGGTCAGAACTTGCACCATGTTGGTCAATTTGTCCCCATGTCCATGTACTTACATTCCAGACCTACAAAAGCAAAACACCATTTAGTTTGCCTTCAACAGCAACAAGCACCACAGTTGCCTACAAAATTAAATTCCCTTTAAGGTCTCACTTAAGGGGCAGAAAGAAGTAACAAAAAGCATGAAATCACCTGGCAGATGTTAGCAAAGTGCTCTACACCATCAGTAAGTGGTGCTCTGCTGCCAGCCACACAGCAGCGAGGCAGTTTTAGCAGATTAGAGTCCACCAGTTTGTTTAGTACCTACCTCCACCCCTGCCTTTGACTGACACCTGCATGTTCCTCAGTGGCATGGAAAATAACAAGAAGCTTTAATCACCACTATCTTTTTGCGGCATAATTTCAGTTCCTAGGTATAGAATTGTAGAACCATAGAATCAGTTTGGAAAAGACCTTCAAGATTGAGTGCAAGAGTACAACAATGAAAGTTATTTTTAACACCTAGTCCAAACTTCCCCTGGCGCAGCTTGAGGCCATTTCCTCTTGTTCTATCGCCAGTTACTTGTAAGAAGAGAGCAGTCCCTGCTGTCTTTACAATGTCCTTTCAGCTAGTTGTAGAGGGTAACGAGATTTCTGCTCAACATCCTTGCTTTCAGACTCAACAGCCCCAATTTCCTCAGCCACTCCTCATGAGACTTGCTCTCAAGGCCCTTCACCAGCTTTGTTACCCTTCTTTGGACATGCTCCAGCACCACAGAGTGCATTCTATCTCCTCATCAAGATGGTTGATAAAGATGCCAAAAAGAAGTGATCCTAATACTGAGCCCTGAGGAACCCCACTTGTGACTGGCCACCAGCTGGATTTAAATCCATGCACCATCACTCTCTGGGACCAGCCATCCAGCCAGTGTTTTACCCAGCAGAACGTAC
This sequence comes from Chaetura pelagica, assembly GCF_000747805.2. NCBI lineage: Eukaryota > Metazoa > Chordata > Aves > Apodiformes > Apodidae > Chaetura > Chaetura pelagica. Next base: position 11,522,531 of record NW_009970725.1, read on the forward strand.
AGCCATCCAAGCCATGAGCAGCCAGTTTTTCACACATCAGAATGCTGTGGGAAACAGTCTCAAATGCCTTATGGAAGTCCAGGTAGACAACATCCACAGGTAAGTAACACTCAAGAGGCAGCTGCAAAACAGTTTTTATCAAGAACACAAGAATTAAAAACAGAGTGATCAGCAATGCACATTGATCTGCCCTCCAATTAGCAGCTATAAGTCATGCATTTCTGTAGCTTCCATAACAAATATTTCCAGCCATTTTGCAACTCTGAAGATTGACCTGTCATTGACAACTGCAAACATTGGCACAATGTCAAACAGTTCTGGTCAATCTTTAGCTTTTGTGCAATACAGAGCTTCCCACCTTCCTTAAGAATGATTTCTACTTTATTATTATGGTTATTGAAGATTAAGTGCAAGTTAAGTTAAAAGTTCTCTTTGGCTTCCAATTTAGCAATTTGCTCAGCTGCTTCTTATCACCTCAGAAACTGGCCCAGAATCTAGATAAAGTTTCAGTTTAATCTTTTTTACTGCTGTAGCAGGTAATGTGATGTTAGTGTCTCATCACAGGATGGCTTCATTTGGTCCATCTTTTTTCCATCCTCAAAGGGCTCCTACTGAGAACTGTCCCACTTGCTGGCTATGAATCGGGTCCTTTCATTATTTCTTTAGTGGTTTTTGAATGGCCACAGCCTGGTTCCCTGAGTGGTCTTGACCTGGTCAGGAGTTTTAATTCTGTATTTTTTCCCTCCCTGCAGTCACCAGGGCTTTGGCACCACCACACAGTCCCTTCAGAGTAACCACTATTACAGTGCTGTGGCTGACCAGGAACTCAGTACATTGGAATTATTAGGTCAAAGATTAGAATAAACAGATGGTTTCAAGCTTAAAGTCCAGAAAATAACACAAAACAAAATTGTTCACTTTTGACTACATGTTCAGATATCAATCTCTGTTGGATAAATTCTTCTCTCCTGTAACAGCTTGTGAGAATTCCTGGTGCCCTTCCACAAGGAAGGTCCAAGTCCTTCAAGCCAGAAGAAAGAATAATTAAGACTTGTAATACAAGCTTGTGGGTTTTTTCTGTAGTGATCTGAGTTGGCAAGATGAAAAAGAGAAACCAAACCCACTTGGTCAGATAATTTCCACTAGACTAAATTGCAGTGTTACTGTGGGTATTTCTGTGTAAGTTGTACGCAGAAAATGCTGCCTTCCCTCATAAACATCTAGATTCAAATGCTGGAGCTATCAGTAAATGTTGATACGGCAGAGATATTTTTCAATCACAAATCCAGACTCTCTGCTGATATATGTTCTCATTCAGCACATGAATCACTTGCAAGCAGGAATTTCTTAGGTTTGCTCCATCTTATGATTAGCATCAGCTGAAGGAGAATCTTCAAAAACCTCTCTAGAAATTTCATGTCTTCCTTCAAATTCAGATGACACAATTTGTGTTCTACTTACCGGCATCTATAAACAAAACCAAGTAATTAAGACCTAGACTAATAGCAGGTCATATTTACTTCTTTACCAAATGCTTATGGAGCTTTTTAAAAGACATGTCTACTAAATAGTCCAGAATATTACTTGATAAGGGATTGGATATTCGTGATTTATCAAATATCTAAGTGATTCAAATATTCAGCAAGTCTGGGTCCAGAGCCTGACATTATTATTCTTTTAGCTTGTGCCAAAGAAACCATATCTTCTCTACACAAATATTTTTCCTGTAAATCAGTAACAGGACACAGCCAACTGAGCCAGTTAGGAACACAGCATCACCAGCTGAGGTTGCTAATAGCATGTTGTTTGCTTGAAAGGTTAAGAAATAAAGTAGCCAGGTCCAATGACGATACATCCAACTGTGTTTGCAGTCACAGGGACAATTTAATCCTTGGTTAGAGTCCAGCTGGAAAAACCTGGAAGGCCTGACAGGAGATGATCTGAACCCCATTTCTAAATGGATCTTCACATGCATTGTTTCCATTGACAAGTTCTTCTAAATATCTGCCTGCAGTTGTACTTGCACCACCACATTCAGTGCCCTTGCCTTTCCCTGGGTGCATAGCCATTAGTCCATGTACAGCTCCTACTTCTCCTCCACACTCCCCATGCTTTGTATTGTCTACTCACTATTTAAAGCTAAGATGGAAAAAGTGTATCACTGACCTATTCCTTCTCAAGATCCTTAACCACTCCTGTACAAAAAATCTCACACCTCAGTTTTCTCCCCTTCCTCCTTTCTTGTTCTTTATCAACATCTGATCCTCTTTTTTCTTTTGTTCTGTCTGCTATTTTCCACTGATTATTGCACTTCAGCTCTGCTCCTTACTGCTTACACCCTATCTGCAACCTGCTGGATTTTAGCAGCTTTATCCCAGATGGGCATTAACTAAGTATAGCAGGGTGGACAAAATCCAAAAAATAAACCACAATCCAAACTCTGCTCTGTAGATGCTGTCACAACAGCTTCTCATCCACAGAGTTCTCCCTGCACCCAGAAGGTACATGCCACACACAAGATCAAAGAGTGTGTAGAGACTGGAAGGGGAGGGACAGGAACCATTGCTACCTAGAGAGAGAATATTCTGAAAATTCAGAATATATGAATAAATTAACACATTCATAGATATACAAACTGATATTTTTCATCAGGCAAAAGCAAAAACCTTAGTTCTCTTTCAAAGGCCACCTTTTGCCAGATTTTAAATCCCTGCACCAAGCCAGAAGCACAGATTCATTTTAAAGATATTGAGAGTCCTTAGATTAAAAAAAGCAACCAACACAAAAAAAAAGAATAAACAAAAAAAAAAACAAACCAAGAAACCCACAACAAAGAGGAATGTTAACACAACATTCATTCTTATTCAGTATTAATCTTTAGTATGTATCCTGATGGCGAGGTCCTTTAAAACAGAAAGTGAATGCTCATGTGTTTTTCTCCTGCTGCACTTGTGAACCAGAAAGTAGGTTTTATTCTCCTACCAAAGAACACCATTGCCTACAGCAGTCTCAGGTGCATTAGCAGAGAAAACAAAGGCTTTCAAATAGGGGAAAAATCCACCCAATGACATAAATATAAATTAATCAGTAAAACTACATAATCAGATGTGTTTGTGGCTTTTTTTATACTGACAGATAGTGCCTCAGAGGGCAGGCGCATAGAAGTAAATATATTTTTGTAGGTCACATGAGTTATATATTGCTAGCTGGAGTGAGAGCAGCAGTCTAAAATGAAAGTCAATACAGAACAACTTAAGCTTTTTAAGCTTCTCTTTCATGTAAACCTGAGCTGTATATAATAGGGGACATGCATCTTAAAAAATATATATATTCTTCCAACACACTGAGATCACTGCTGCCTGGAATTTTTTTCAGTCCCATTTCACTTAAAGCTTCTAACAATTTTAGTGACAACTGTGTCACAGAACATTAGGTAAATTGTGAGAATTGATTACATGCTATTTGTTTTACTTCTCTCGTCATCCACCTCTGCTCCTCTTATTTGAAAATTCATTGGCTCACCTAAATCATCTTTCCCTCACTCACACTGTACATTATCCAGATTACATTTGCTTCAAGAACTTATGGTCTTTTCTTCAGAAAAGGAGCACATTTAAACAAATGGAAAACCCTTGAAGTGTTTATGGTCCGTTACAACTTAATTCTGCTTTGAATCCTGGGCCAGAGAGTTGATAGATTCATTCATATTAAAGAGAATTTGAGTCTCCATAGGCCCTTTCCCTCTAATGAGGCTAAAAGAGAAAGAAGATACTACTCATTGTGAGCAGGAGTATTGCTTTCTGGTCCCGCTATTTAATTCTACTTCATTATAGGTGTTCAAAACTGTACTTTAACCTATAGCTCCCTTTCTAGCTTTCATTAACTACATTGTCACAGTTGAGAGTTAGAACAGAACGATAACCATGAATGACAGTTATTTAAGAGGGGAGAGGTAGAAGAGAAATGCCATCCTCTCTGATTGTTAGCACATAGTGATTGCACAAATATTCTGTGATGCCAGACTATTTCTAGACCCCACATGGAAGTCCAACAGCTACCTTAAGACAAGCTGTAATACTGGCATGCTTGGCAATATCTGTTAATGTGACTTGCCACAGATATGATCCCCCAAAAAAGCCCCAAGCAGAGCATCATTTATACGTTGCCAGTACACCAGGTGCCTGTTTTATAAATATTTTTATAACATTTATTAAAAGGAACACCCAAGTATCTACCAGCATGCCTCAGCTTCACTAGTTCTGTTTCTAACCCGTGGGAAGAAACCCAGTCCCAGTGAGAGCAGAGAAGCAACAAACATTCATCTGAATCACATAATTTTCAGAATTAAATGTAGCATTTAATACCTTTATCCACCAAGCTCTCTTTTAAAATTGCTTCAATTCTTTGTTTTAAAGTGTGATATTACTTTGCTGAAAGCCTTTTTCTCTGAAGCCCTGCACCTCTGCACTTGGTTAGTCATGGAGAGGAGTTGGCAGGAAATGAATCTTTCCTCTATTATATCAAAGCTGTACCTCAAAAACAACCTTGCCCTTGACGACAATCACTTTCTGGGCTCAGGTCTCCATGGGATTTGCTCTGGGGTCACAGATGAGCACAGCCACACTGAGGCAGGCAGTGACACAGCCAGCACTGCCAGCTGAGCACTCTTTTCCTCCTAAAGATTGCTGCCATTCAGATATGAAAGAAGTTGTTTCCCTCATTAATGGCACTATCCTGACAATGAGAGCAGCATCTTGCCTGCCAGGCAGGCAGCTGCTTCCACTCCTGAAGGGGCTGCACACTGGCAGAGTGTGCCTGTTCCTGATGACCCTCGCCCCCCACCACAGGCCCTACAAAGACTTGAGGGTGTTGATCTTTTGCATTTCTGCCACCCCTGTCCTTGCACCAACTTTCTGACAGCTGCCTTACCCTATTTCCTCCTGCAACACATTTCCCCAGAGGGGTATGTGCTGGGGAAGACCAGGCTGTGTATTCTGCAGAGGACAAAAGGGATGTGGGATGACCAGAGCTTGATTGCCACACAGCTTTTCTTTCTATCAGGCTTTTTCAGGAAAAGGACAAGGTGTTCTCAGCAAAGCAGGTCAGTCCAGCAGAGGCCTGATGAAGTCACCAACCCTTGTGGCAATGTGACTTTCTGTTATGCCTCTCTGTGACACCTAACTTACTGGGAAGGATTTGGCTGTGCTTTGCAGCTCAGCAGATGTGTGTGAGAACTCAGCACTGTCGTTGTCCCAGGAGGGTAAAGCCTGCTAGCACTCCAGAGTTTTTAAAGCTTCTCTGAAATATTTAGTGAATAAAGTGTTCACCTGAACATGAAAACACAAAGTGCTGCTTTCCCTCTGGACAGAAGGGGAAAGTAAGGTGAAAGAGAGAAAACTGAACATTAACCTTGGTATTGCTAGTAGAAAGCTACCTGCATTTAAAACCCATCACTCCTGCCTCTTCTGTAATTGCAAGCTTACAACTGACCTGATCTGATGCAAGTAGTAGTAGCAACACATCCAAACATAGGCAAGAGCCTACAATTCCAAGCTGCATCCCCTTGACAGTGAACAGCAGAAATTGGTGATAGGATAACACCTGAACAAGTCCAAATGAGTCCATAATCGCACACCTTGGGTGTACCCACAAAGGCATTAAGATCCATGTCCACAGCCCTCACCCCTACAACATTTAGATCAGGTATTCCCATTGATTCCATGACCATGACCCATTGACTCCCATTATGGCAACATCCACAAAATATTTTGCTTTTCCACATAAACAAAGAAATGTGATTGATCTCAGCATTATTTATTGTCCTGTGCCGACCTCCAAGAGAGCTGAAAAATTCAGTCAAGTGTTCAGCAGTACTGTAAGGTGTGAAGTAGGAAAGCCAGCTGCCATGCCATAGGCTGTGGACCACACCACCTATAACCCCCGTGTTACAGGTGACAAATAAAACAAGTGTAAAAACACCTCAAGCAACTCAGAAACCCACCAAAAACAAAGAAGTCCAACAATACGATCAAATAGAAGCAATGGATTTTCTGGTTTGGTCAGAAAAATTGAAGTAATAATTACATTTTGAGCAAAGTCTGCCAAGTGATAAATGCAAAGCATAAATCACAACCAACAAAACTTGTTCAGCAGCAATACGAAAATTCCCCCTTGCAGAAGGAAGAGAGAAAGAAACCTTCTTCTCTAATAAAGACAAATTAGAAATCTTTATTATAGTCAGTTAAAAGTGCTATTCTTGAAAAAAACATTTTACAAGTTTTCTGTAAACACATTTATTTTGGACTCATCTATCTTCATAAAAGCTCCCTTCCCCTCTTGTCCCTAAGGTGAAACCTCCCCTTACTTCCACTCCACAGTTTCTGTAAACATTTACAGGCAGCATTACACCAGGCACCAAGCAGATCCCTAACTTTAATTGCTGTCAGCAGCTATCAGGACAAGGAAGATGGAAATGGGAATATTTACCAAGCTGCAGCCAGGAGTGCAGGGTAGGAAACTGCTTGTGGGCCAGTTTGCAGGCAGAGAACCTGCACCTTTCCCCCTTGCTTCAGTAGGCTGCTGAAGACACTCTTAGATGAGCATCTTGACATTTCCTTGAGAAACACAGACCTGGGGATGGCTTGGCTGTACTCTGAATTATCATAGAATGGCTTAGGTTGGAAGAGACCTTAAAGACCATCTAGTTCCATCCCCCTGGCTAGGGCAGGGACACCTCCCACTAGACCAGGTTGCTCAAAGCCCCATCCAACCTGGCCTTGAACAGGGTCAACCTCCTTCCAGGGCGGTTGTTCCAGCTTCCCTAGACAACCTATTCCAGTGTCTCACCACCCTCACACTATAGAATTTCTTACTCATATCTAACCTAACTCTACTCTCTTTCAGCTTAAAGCCCTTCTCCCTTATCCTATCACTACATGTCCTTATAAAAAGTCCCTCCCCAGCTTTTCTATAGGTCCCTTCCAGCACTGGAAGGCTGCTGTAAGGTCTCCCTGGACCCTTCTCTTCTCCAAGCTGAACCCCAACTCTCTCAGCCTGTTCTCATAGGAGAGGTGCTCCAGCCCTCTGACCATCTTTTTGGCCCTCCTCTGGACTTGCTCCAGCAGCTCCATTTATTTCCTGTTCTGAGGGCTCCAGAGCTAGACGAAATACTCCAGGTGGGGTCTCAGGAGAGCAGAGCAGGGAGGAAGAATCACGTCTCTCAACCTGCTGATCACACATCTTCTCCAATTATATGGCATTAACTTTACTATACAAAGCAATCAGATGTATTCATCCATTTGCATATCTAGGGAAAAGAGAGGAATAAAAGTTATGTTCCTCCTCTCAGAGGGTCAGGCTGTGAATTAACAGGTATATTTCAATAGCTTGAACACTAATCCAGAAAGGTTTACAAGGAGGCAATTTGCTGCAACTGCATACAGAGAAGCTGAAGGGATTTCAGTGTAACATATACTTTGCTTTCAGTTACTTTACATATTGAACGCTTTATCTGAACATAAACGCAACAGAGAATCCACAGACAAATCCCCAGAGTTATATTTAAAAACAGTAAGTTTAAATAATGCACAAGAAGAACAGATGGAGCCTCTGGCCACTGCAGGGTGATTCAAGTTGCACGTCCTCAGACTCTACTCTCACCTTGATGTGCAGAATTCAATCGCAGTTTCTGCACTGAAATATTCGTGACACTTCACTGCCACCAAGAGCTTCAAAAGCCGTATTGTGCCATTTATTTTTTGAAACAGGCCTTTCTCCTGACTTCAGGGGAGAAGACACTGAAAAATAATAAAGAACAAATATTATTTTGGTTGGAGCCATTCTTTTTCTTTGTCTCCACAAGTTTGCCTTCTCCCAGCCCATTATAACATTTCAGTACACAGAGAAGCAAGTGTTTAATTTCTAGGGCTTCCTCTACTTCTGTTTAATGTCAGCAACTCTTATTTGTGGTGCAGATTGTTATTAAAGTGGATTAGAACTTCAAGAAACAGGCAGCAAGAATATACGATACTATCTGTTCAAGAGCAGAGATATAATTACCAAGAATTTATAGTAGAAATAAGTCAGAAGACAAAGGGGAAGGTTTGCACTAAAGTATATCAAGATGTTTGGGGGCAAGTCCTGAACAAAGTCAGTAGATGTTTTATGAAAAGGGTGCATGGACCTTTATGATTTTCAGTATGAAGAACTTTAATCCTAAATACACATACAGCAGGTTTTGCAAGACACTGTCATCTTCTACGTGAAGCCATAGCATGCTGCAGTAGCAGAAGGTTGCACTCTCTTCCCACACATTGCTCAGGTCTATCATTTCTCCTCACTTACCTACGTGAGATGAGGAAGCTGAAGTTGCCCCAGTAGGTCTGACCTGGTCCATCACCCCACCACCGGTATTACCTCCAAATCATTACATAGACATCTCAAAAGGCAAACAGTTGACAAAGCACAATAATTTCCTAGAAGCCATACCCTTCACAGCTGCCCAAGTTTTATTTTCCAAATGGCAAATATTCAGTCTTTGCTAAGGTGTGAAGAAGAAAAACTCTGAGAAAGTGTCAGTTCTCTGTTTTGATGCTATCTGGGTTTTTTCAGCATCAAAAAAAACACCAAAAAAGCCAAAACCACAATGCAACCCTTCTGTTTCTTTATAATCCTTCATTTGAGTATATGGCCTATATACTTAAATAGATGTTGAAAAACATTGAATCTCTTTGGAGTTTTGGTGCTTCTTTCTAACATCACCAGTAACACAGAAAGACTAAAATACAAAAATCTACTCTCTACTGTGTACCATTGTTTTCTGTGTGGATTGCTGCTGTGCAATGAAAATTTATGGTACAGGCCACAATAAATCTGTTTTTTATCTTTCTGTAAACCCTAATTACATATTTCCAATAATTTAGATGACAGTTTCCTTATATGATTTTTTCCTTCATGAATTAATTAATAATAATTAAATCTGAGGATTTTCTCCTTGCTTAAGCTTCATATGAGCCCCATTCCTGCAGTCTTGTTTTACAAACACAAGAGGGTTAGTCAAGTTACTTGACTAACTAGAGGTCAAGTAGTTATTAGCTGCAGGAGGGACAAGAATACTATGTCACAAAGTACATAAAATAACATCATCATTTTAGAACAGTGCTTGAGGTTAAGCATTTAACAGGAAGCCACGTTTCTGGCAACACACAAACAACTCAGCCCTTATCCTTGATGAGCTGTTAGGCTCTGAATGCATGAGTCAAAGGGAGGAAGAGGGCAAAAAATAATAGGAGAGAGGCGAACCAAGAGAAGTTATGACACTCAGATATCAGATTAAAAAAAAATAAAATATCAAGTTTTAGTCCAGAACTTTCTTAGGAAAGCAGCATCTAAAGGGAAAAAGCCTAATGAAGGGCAGGACAGCAAGGGGAGTAACCAGAAGAAGAAGGGAGTCAGTCCAGATCACAGGAGGGTAGAAGTGCCTCTCAAAAACCAAACTTATCCTGCAGGCCAGAACAGCCCCTGCAATCACAAATGCTCTAAGCCCACTACAACAGTACCTTTTTCTGGCAGTCTCTGCTTCCAAGTACTCAGAGTGTAGCTTCTTCCTGGATTGCCCCCCAAACTTTGAAAGCCAACACAATCAAGATGATAGAAACAACAACTCCCAAATCTCTCAGCAAGGGTGAATCCTGCTCCCTTGTAGCTGGGGTTGGCCGGGAGATGAGTGCTGCCAGCTGGAACTCGTTGCACCATCAAAGGTACATGAAGTAGGTCTGCACACCTGCTTTCTCATCCTTCACAGGTGGGTAGGGAGCTTGTCATGCTTATTAAGGAAAATATCCTGAAAAACTCAGTATAGACTTATTATAGAAATGTCACAGTAATAAAGTTAAGTGATTACTCTATGCTTAATTAACATAAACACATAGAGCATCCTTATGAACCTCCTTGTATTTTTCTTCTTTCCTTTCTTGGTTGATTAGCTGGTAAAACGTGTGAGTGTACGTGGGGTTACTAGGTGGTTTAAAAGAGGCGAACAAGAGTAGGCGCATACATGTGTGGAGAGATGGATAGCACAGTAAGTGCAGTAATAGCCAGATTTCAATGTTGAAAACACTGTGGGGAAAACAAAAACGAGCCCAGAGCTCTAAAATGTTTTCCTCCCACTTTCCAGCCAGCCACAGAAAGCAATTTGGTGAGATTTGCAGCTCTAATAAAAAAAGAGGTTGTGTAAGAAAGCTGTGGTTGCACATGCCTAGCTGTTTTGCTTACGGGTAAGGTAGAGCTAAAGTTTCTTAGCTTGGGTACCACCAGACTGTAAAGCAGAATGAGGTCTTCAGGTTACCTCAGCACCCAAGAGCCATACAGGTATGCCTGTGACTCTAGCTGGTACCTAGACAACACTACCCTGGGGACACCTCTGCATGTTGCTTTCAGACCTTAAATGGGCTCTCCCAGAGCAGTAGAATATCTGTGATGGAAAGTGGGTTGGGCAGTAGTGTGAGGGACTGTGGCTACAAATGGGAAAAGCCATACTGGAAACATGAAAGGAAAAATCAGAGTCAGAACTGGGGGCAAAATTGCCTGAGGTGGCAGCAGTGACAGCTTGGGCAGGGTATGGCTCAGGGAGGCAGGTACAATATAATATACATTATGTGAGAGGGAAATTAGGTTTAATGTGGCCATCAGTCTCCTAAGGAGGGTCTAATTGTCACATAAACCACTCATGCTTTCCTCCAGCTGAAATTACAACCTCAGAACATACTAACAGGCTGTATCTTCAACCCCTGTAAATCTGCATGACTCCACAAATGCCCAAGCAGTTGTGCTGATTTAAACCAGCTAAGTAGCCGACCCTGAACATTGTGCAGGCACTGACCAAAGAGGCACCCTCTGCTTGCTGTTTTTATGGGTATGTTCTGTTAATATGGATGAGCTTGTCCTTACAATACACCCCTTCATGTAGTCCTGACATTTTGAGTCTAGAGCCAGTAGGTCCATGCCTGTATCATTGTTGCTGGTGTGCTTAACCCAGACCAGAGTGCTCTGCTCACCCACATGCCATGTGGGGATGCAGGGATGCTGCATCCTGATGCCCACCAGCACACAGCTCAGACAGGCACTCAGCCTTGGGGCCGGGCAATGCCCTGGCTCCTGCTGGGACACTGCCCCCTCCATACAGAAGAGCATCCCTGCCCAGCCCAGGTTTCAACAGTGCTGCAGTGGGGAGCCAAAGGGCTGGCAGGGCTGCTGTGCAGTGTTCCATCACACATGCATCTCAGACTAGTCTGGCCATCAGTAAGTAAAAGAGAAGGCATTAGATGTCTTCTGATAAATTACAGTTTCGCTGGCTATTTTTGTCTCAGTGTTTTCTGTGTAAAGCCCATTTGGCATCATGTCTCTGTGATGTCTATTTACATAATTAAGAGTGGCTTCTGCTCTAGCCCTCAACTTAGGTTTTTGTCGCAGCTGAAGGAGGTCAAAATGGGCACATTTCTTTTGAAATCTGTCTCTGAACAATTCTTTTTAGCAGCAGCCACAGATCACATCTCATAAACAGCCACAGTTTTCAATACAAGTTTCACATTGGTTAGGTCTAATCTAATTATTTTTAGAAATGCCCTTTTCCTGGGATCCATAATCTTCTCAAAATTCAGTGGTTTCTTGCTGTGAAAAATGATTCATGCTGCACTGCACGTTATCATGGTAGCTGCATATTTATTCATTGCTGTGCATTTTCTGATTCAGAAAACTGAGTCTGGAAATTGTTTCCGGGGAGCAGCTCTCATAAGGAGTGCTGCCAGAGGGCTAATCCAGTCCCCAAATGTTCAGGATTCCACTGAAATTAACTGGAAGCGCAGGCAGAAGTGTAAGTAAATGTCCTTACACATCTTATAGCATCCATTTTCTCCTCACTGACAGATTTTGCAACAGATATTTTAAAGCATTTACTGTCACGGAAGATTAGCTCTTTTAATTTGCAAAGTTATTTCTAGTGATTGGGTGGAACTACACGGGTTTAAGTGGACAGTCAAAATGAGAGCTGAAATGTTCAAATGTTTATGTGAGTTTTATCAAACTGGTCTGGGTCTTTGAAACCAGCTGCAAAACAGGTTGCCTGTGGGACATGGGTTTTAGTCTTTCCAAGACAGGGTGGAAGTGCAAAGGAAAACAAGTTTTTGGGAAGGGAATTGAACCCAGTTTGGGTGAGATTGAAGAGTTTCATTCAAATCTGGTTTATTGCTGGACTGCACCAGTCTGCAGAAGGTCAGAAATATGTGCATGGCATTCAGGCTGCCCTTTTGCCTGTTTCACATGCACTCGTTTTGGGGCCAAAAGGCAGTTGCTCTTCTTGGAAGGCTAAGCAAAAGAGGCCACAGTCAGTGTCAGGGCTGTCTCCTAGGTCCCTGCTCTGATCTCCTCACCATCAACAAACACATTCTGAGCCCATCACTGGAGGGCTGCTGAGACTGCTCATTCAAAGGTTCCCATGGATCCTGGGAGGGCTGCAAACAGACAAAAAGCTCAGTGTGCTTCAGTGCCAAAGGAACCTTTGCTGACCCCCCTTTCACACTTTCCCCTCTTCCCTCTGAGATTAGCTAGAGAATATTTTTATTAGCCCTGTTCAAGGTGAAAGCTTCTAATAAGTGGGGATTTTTTTTCCTTTCAGATATATTTTTATCTTGGAGTGGATAAAGAAGCATGTTTTTCACCACTGAGAAAGACCCCATCCACGTATTTCAAAGGACGGAACCATTTGTTCTAAGAAATCACTCCAGAAATCCATACTAACGTGTTAATTATGATTCAACAGATTTTCTGCAGCAGTCTAAAATGAATGTTAATTTGTTTGGTAAGTTCTGTTAAGAACTGTTGTAGCACGGTAAATGAAAAACAGATCATGGCTGGAAGGGTTTGCTTTGTCAAGTCCAACCCCAATTGGCAACAAATGCAGCTGCTCAGGGAGCATTAGACACATCCGGATGGGAATGGGGGAAGGTTTTTTTCCTCTGCAGTTGAGCTGGGTTATATGACCCCACCACCTTGCAAACTGCAAAAAGGAACATTGTAAGCTGCTTGTGTTTCTATCCATAACTGAACTCATTAGCGTCGCATGGTGACTTGGCCTCCTCAGTAGTCGTGATGTACTGAATTTGTGTCATTTCTGATTTCTTTCTTCAACATTGCAGGTGCTCAGAGTAGATGCTTTTTCACAAGCAATTAAAGGACCTAAGACAGGAGCAGGAGTGTGAGGGAAGACACTGTGTGCTATTTAGGGTTTTTTTTTTTTGCAAGTAATTGACCCAGTCACGCAAAGGGAGTATCTCAAATCTGTTGTAGCTATTTTCAGCACTCGCAAATCTGAAGTAATTTTACACCAAATTGCTTTAAAGCCTACACCAGACATAGAGAGTTTCAATAACAAAAGGTTTCATTATTTGGGGGTTTTGGGGTGGAAAAAAGGATCCATGTCTCAACCGTATCAGAAAATATCTAGAAAATTTTATACCAAGACAATACCAACGTTATTTTCTAGAATGAGAAATATGTACACATACATAAATAGAAAACATTTTTTTAATTATTTTTACCCCAACAACTTCTTGGGAAAACATAAAATGTTTAATAATTAATGTGAACAGAAAAGTTCCACAACTGGAATATGAATCATTATCCTTATATCTTTTTACAAACTCATGGGAAATAATAAGAAAAAGAATAGCTTCTTTCTTAAATGAAACCAGATTTGTACTATCAAAGCCTGTGTGTATCTGCTGCACTCTCTTCTTCTTCCACAGCCTTTGAAAGCTGCTGGAGAGCTTCAGTGAGGTAGCTAGCAGAGGTGCAAGGCTGATGCTATGAAACATAGAGCCAGATGCCTGACAGAAGAGGAATCTTGTTAGTGTGCTCACTGAAAAAGTCAATGCAAGAAACCCTACAGGAAAAAGCGCTTCTACATACAGCAGGACAGGCTGTGCTCACTCTGCTGGGCTCTCTGCTTCAGAGCTGAGCAGCTCCACTCTCTGGGCGAACTCAGGAATATTAATGGTATCAGAAACAATCACAGAAGAGATACTGAAACATGTCTAAGTGAGCAGAAGAAGAAAATAAAATTAAATTTAAAAAAAAAAAAAAAAGAAGCCTGTTTTGTGCTTCACTTTCCTATGTTAGTCTCCTAGGTGGGACTTTTGTGGCTAAATCTTGTTCCCTACCCAATCTCTCAAGGTCTGAAGGAGCACTGTGTGTTTAAACATGCTAGAAATCTGTACTTGGGTGCATATGATCTTCTTTCACACATGTAGAGTATTTGTCTCAACAGCAGACCATCTGTCTTTTTTTCCAGGTACCACGATGATGCACTTCTTCTGTGCTATGCCTCTAAATCCCATCCCCATTATCTGGAAGGCCACAAATTCTCACCATTCCTGGGGACTTGTGACTTCTGCCCTGGCAGTAAGGCCAGTAGAAGGGGGACAGCTTTGTGTTAGCAGCCAGTTTGAGCAGACAGGCTGAAGAATTAACAAGCAGAATTAGTGGGTGTTCCAGCAGCTATTTAGATGAGATTAGAAAGGTGTTAGAAGAGATTAGCTGGGAATGGGCTGGGAGATAGTGATAGGGGTCAGTGGGGACATTAGAGGGCACCCAGGGACAAGACTTTCTGCACAGCTGCATCCCCAGGCTCAGGGAAACGTTGTGTCGGGTACCACTCAGTGACTGGGAGGTGGAGGTGAGTGATGACAACACAAAGTGACCATGCCCTGTAGGTTATGGGTGAACATTGCTACTGCATTCCTGTCCCAAACTGTAAACGGGTCATCTGTCCCTAGAAATCAGCTGGTCTGATGCCTCCACGGTCCTGGGAGAATTCACAGCAATGCTGTAAAACATTCCCTAGGGGGACCTGTGTTCTCCAGGGCTAACCATGAATTGATTTTACAGAGCAGACAGCTTTCTGAGGACATCGTAGTTTCTGACAAGTCCTATGTGAACAGGAGATCCTTATCTCCCACAGTGGTACTGCCTTCATGAGCCAACAGCAGACCTTCACATTGCTGACATGTCATCCTCTCCTTCTTTAGCCCCTACTCCATGTTGCTGGGGGGCTGCCCATGCTGCCATGCCCAGGTTGGGATCCTGCCCAACCTCAGACTTCATATGGAAACAACTGCCTTTTTATTTCCTCACTGCTGTTCCATCTAACTGCCTTTTTATTTCCTCACTGCTGTTCCATCTAACTGCCTTTTTATTTCCTCACTGCTGTTCCATCTCTCACCTGCAGGAGATTACAATTATCGGGGGGAGGAGGGGAGGGCTGTGCGGGATGGACACCTGGCTTGTTTTTCTTGGTCCTTGTAGACAGATGACTGTGAAAAGTGTCCTCTAGTTTTTATTCTTTTATTTCTTTTTTTTCCATACATCTTGTCTCTGGATCATCCTCTCCCCATCCCAACTTTCGGTCATTTCACAGCACCCCCAACAATAACCAGCTCCCACATAAAGTGAGACAGAAACCTTGACAGTTTGTTGTTTTCCCTGCTGGCATCTGCAGTGACTTGGGAGGTGACCTGGACACTTGGGAAAGGTGAATGATATATTTGGCATTATCCTTGCTCTACATAATACACCTGTCTCAGATGTGGAGGAGATGAACATTGACAAAGGTGACTGGGTGGGCAAGGTGGTCTTCCCCTGAACCATCTCTGGCAGGGGGAAAACGGTAGGTGGATAAAGGGCTTTCAGCATGGAGGAGAAAGCCCTTTGTGTGGTCTGAAGTAAGATGACCCACAAAAAACTGCCAAGGGAAATAAAACTCAACAGAGTGGGAAGTAAAATGCTTTCACAAATTCAGAAAAAAAGAAAATGGAGACAGTATTTTTAACAGTTGTGGCTCTGCCCTGAGCATATATTGAGTATAAATTCCAAGGGGATAAAGGTAATAAACTTAACAGGGAATATCAAGTGTGTGCCATAAACTGCATTTGCTCTTTAAAAAAAAACCCGCAGATGCTGCAGTGACTGTCCACAGGGCTGTTGAGTCACTTTGTTTAATTAACTTCCAAAACCAAAGGGGTACCCAGTGCTCAGCAGCTCTGGCGGGAATTCAGCCGCACTGCAGTGTCACCGTGTCCTCACTACTGCACATCTGATTTCTGTCCAGAAATCAATTCCACAGTGCTAAAAAAAAAATAAATGCCCACAACAAAACACCAAACAAAAAACCCACAAAACCCACAACAACAAAAAATAAACCAAACCAACAAAACAAACAACCTTTTATTCCTGGTGACTGGTCTGCTTACATCAAAACTCTATGACCTACTCTAGGGGATCCTGCTCTGGCAGGTGGGTTGGACTAGATGATCTCCAGAGGTCCCTTCCAACCCCTAAAATTCTGTGATTCTGTGAAGACAATAACAGCAATAGTAAGGATAACAGCCGGGAGTGTGTGTAGGGGGGATAGGAATCCAGTATTTGGGAAAGTGGAAGTTAAATCTTCAAACAGAATAGCTAAGCTTGAAGCCAAAGTACTTTTTGTTAATTACTCGTATGCTTCTGTTCAACTGTTACTTTTCCACTGCAAAAGAAACAGTTATCATCTCATTTCCAGCTAACGAGCCACAAAGCTTGTGCTGGTTCCCTTCGCGCTGTGCCCTCCTTTTTTGTGCCTGCTGCCGACAGCGCCGTGCTCCACGTGGAGGCCGAAACCCCGCTCAGCACAGGGCACACAGCGGCCCCCGGGCCCCCGGGCCGGGGCGGGGGGG
>NW_009970725.1:11540019-11559820 GCF_000747805.2 Chaetura pelagica
CCCCACGTGGAGGCCGAAACCCCGCTCAGCACAGGGCACACAGCGGCCCCCGGGCCCCCGGGCCGGGGCGGAGGGGACGCGCTTCCCCGCGGGGGCGGGCGCGGAGACAGCAGGGCTGCGGTGACGGCGTCGGGCCACCAGGTGGCGCTACCGCACGGCCGGTTGCCCCGCAAGTTCCCGGCACCGCTCGGCATCTCCCGGCACGGTCCCGGCATCATTCGGCACCGCTCGGCATCTCCCGGCACGGTCCCAGCATCATTCGGCACCGCTCGGCATCTCCAGGTACTGGCCCAACAGTGCCCGGTATCACCAGGCGTCTCTTGGCACCACCCAGCATCACCCCAGTATCCCCCAGCATCACCTGCCTTCCTCCTGGCACCACCTCAGCACTGCCCGAAATCGCCCTGGCACCATCTAGCATCGCCCCAGCACTGTTCAGTATTGCCAGGTGTCGTCTGCTATGGCCTAGTGTTCCCCAACATTACCCCATCACTGTCCAGTATCACCCAGTATGACCCCGACACGGCCCAGCATTGCCCAACATTGTCAGGTGTCACCCTGGCACCTCCCAGCGTCGCCTGGCATCACCCCAGCATTGCTCAGCATCTCTCCAGCATTGATCCAATATCGTCTGACATTGCCCCAGCACCATTCCAGCCCTGCCCAGCAGTGCCTGGCAGCACCCAGCATCACCCCAGGGTCACCCTGGCACCACTCAGTATCAGCAGGCATCGCACCAGCATTGTCTGGTATCACTAGGCATCGCCCTGGCACCACCTGGCATCACCCCAGTACTGTTCAGCACCACTTAACACTGACCAGCACTGCCCAGAACCACCCCAGCATCACCCAGGCTTTGCACCTGCACTGACTCAGCAGCCTCTGGGAGATCCAGCAACATCTGATAATTTCCCTTCATATAATTAATATAAACACAATTTATTAAGTACATACATCACCTTGCTTTTTTAATCAGGTAAATTATTCAGGATGAGTTCTTTATTAGGCTGTTTATCTCCTCTCCTTTCCCCTCAGGTTGAGTGTGTTGTATTTACTGCCAGAGGGATGCAGCACATACTTTCTGTGGAGAAATAGTTGCCTGGGGGCTGGGAGTGGATTTATGGCCCTTGTGCAGGTTTTCAAGAGATGTTGGATTTTTTGTCTTCCAGAAGTAGAGGTGGGGTACATGACACAGAAGGTTTGTGTTGGAAAGCCAAACCCTAGTTTGTTAACCAATGTATTTCAAGCAGTGGGAATTTGTTCATTTGTGGAGCATTATGTGACTTTTATCTCAGCTTCTCCACATAAATGAAACGTACAAAATAATCACTTTCTCCCTGACCAAGTGTCTTTGTTTTTCCAGCATAGACTGCTAAGTGGCAATAAAAGATCTGTTTCTGTAAGAGGGAAAAATCCACCAGATTAAGAAGCAGGTGGGACACTTGCTTTGTCAGCAGTGCCCACAGAAGCCAGGGCATGAAGCTGAGTGACAGCAAAGATATCAGCTTGGTGGGCTTTAGCTCCCTGTATTTCATCTGGCCTTTCTACACGTTGAGAGGAACTTCAAGAGAAAGAAAAATAAAGTGACAATTAAAATGTACCAAACAGTTGATATAGTTTGACAGGTTCTCTGCCAATTTTTTACCTGTGCAAGTTAGGCACTTGGCCCCAGCTTTTCCCCTTCAGAAAAAGGTTTCTAAAGCATTTGGCACTGTGAGAAATTACTCTTCAGCAGAGGCTTGTGAGGATTTCCATGCTAAAGCTGCCATAGCAAGAATATCTTCATACAAACTCTTGTTCATACAAATACTAGGTGATTTCCAGAGGATCCCTTACATCTTCAACCGTTCCTCAATTTTGTAAAACAGCTTCTACTCTCCTAGCTGGGTGTCTCCTTCCCACTGCTTTATTCTTCTGCATCTGAGAGGTGTCCTTTATTCTCAGTGCCTGCTAAAATTTGTGGGACTTGAATATTTCCCTGCTGTCATTCCCCAGACTGAGTAAAAATTACCTAAAACTAAGCAAGTCTTGGAAAGTTCATAGAACCATAGAATAGTTTATGTTGGGTGGGACCTTGGAGATCATCCAGTTTCAACACCCCTGCATGGGCAGAGACAATTTCCACTAGACCAGGTTGGTCAGAGCCTCATTCAACTTGAACACCTCCAGGGTTTTTTCTCAGAAATAATGTTGAAAACATCAGTCTTTTCAACAGCTCCTGGCCACAGCAATGACCCTTTCTTCACACTTAGCCCAAAATTGCCCACAGAGAACAGCTGGCTTGTCTGTACCCCTCCCAGAAAGACACACTCTCCCTCCAACTGGAACTAAAGACCATGGTTTTTAAGCAATTAATAATCATATCCTTCTCTCTGCCTATCTTTGTCTGCTTCAAAATTCATGGCAGTGTCTTCCTGGCTGTCTCCCACCAGCTTGCAGCAGGGGAGTAATGCAGGGGCGGGGGGGAGCAGAGGACATCAAAGAGCACGTGGCCATAAGGCAGCTGGGGCTGTGGGGACCTCAAGCAGACACCTCACCAGGGAATGGCAAAGCAGAGGAAGGCACTCCAAACACCAAATCTGAGTTTCAAAAGAAAATAGACTGGCCCAGCTTCCCATGAACTAACCAGTAAACAACCATTGTCAGCCTTGCTTACGCAGTAGACCTCTCCTTAATGAAAGTTAAACGTGCTCGCTAGAGAGATCAGCAAAGATTTATGCTTTCTTTTAAATACATAATAGAATGGCCTTGGTAGTTATATAATCAGCAGCCCATAAAACCTTTTTATCCTAGAGACTCATTTCTGTCCCCACTGGTTTAGTATGAAAAATACAAGCAGGTTTGGGACACATGGGATTAAGAAAATAAATGTTGCATATTTTTAACCAGACACAGTCTCTTAAAATATTTGGAGAAAGGAAACTGGAATCCTTTGAAGTGAGTTTCAATTAAGATTTTAAATTAATTAGGATGTTATTTCTGTGTAACAGCTAGACCATACATTTGGTTTCTAATTAAGTACTGGGTGAAAACTTCATGTTGCATGTCAGTGCTCACAAATTTATCTGCTGTCAGATTTGACCAAATTTTATTGGAGTAATGCTCTCTTCTCCTTCTCCATGGACACAGTAACTTCCCTCTGGGAAAACAAAGGAAAGCTGAAGGACTCACCACTGCATAGTTATACGAAAAACTGCCAGTTTTGTTACTATAATCATGCAAGTCACAGATTTCTTTTGCGGTTCTTGTCAGGAAATGGGAAGGTCAAAATTTCACTGGAATTTCTCTTGTCACAGTCCTCCAAACCTTGTCTCTGTTCTCCAGATGAAGCCACCAGTGCTTGCTGCCACATTTAGTCCTCAGAGGGTTAATTTCCAATGTCAATATAATACTTCAAGATCAATACGAACAGCTTTCACTGACTTTTCATAGAAGTGGAGGAGCAGACAATGCTAAGTATTATTGGCAACATTACGGGACAAGGCATTTTTAATAATTACACAGTATTACAGGTATAACTATATCTCATTATATCAATCATTAGGCCCAAATATCTCTTTTGTCTCTGTCCCTTATTACTCTCTATTCCTCCCTCTCTACAAGCATCTCTTATATTTCTTCAGCTAATTGAAACTGAATTCTAGCTGTAAAAATTACCATTCCCTTTTCCTTCCTTTTCTCCTCTGTTATCCACCATGACATTGGTTCAATGTAAGAAGTTGTACAGCTGTATGGTTGTACAGCTGAAACTTTTCTCCAAGATAACCCTTGAGGATTCTCAGCATTTAATGATGACCAGTTCATGAATAAGGTTAAAGACACGTGTGTCTCTGCTGTCAGCCAAACTTGTTTTGTTTGTGTTTTTTATTTCCTGGACCATCATATTAAAGATTTACAACTCTCTGGTCAACAAAGTGAGTGCAGTGTGAACAGGAGCACAGAGAGGTGATCCAATACCCGGCCCTGTCTCTTGCAGATCCCTAGTCGGAAGGAAATCGACTTCCACCTTAAGATGGAATTGCAGAGTGATTTGACCTGAAACCCCTGCCCGCAGCCTTCACTAAAGGTAATTTGATGACATTTTGCCAAGAAATGCACAGAAGTGTTGATAGCACATATTATATCCCCCATGCTGAACAATACCAAAATGCACTATGAACTCTACACTGTGTTTCTATTTGAAGCATTTGTGCCATCCCAAGCCTGCAGGATCTGGGACATGGAATACACAGTAATGGTTTTATGCTGTTGAACATTACACTGGCTAGATGCTCTGCCTTGACCATTCAGAAGGGCTCTGCATAAAGTTCCACACTCTTTAACCTAGGTCTTCTTATGGATCTGTGATTTGAGGTTCATCACCTTAAGCATGTGCAAAGAGTTTCAGCAGTCACTGTCCTTCATTCTTGAAGCCAAGGCATAAAGCTCTGCTCTTGTTGTTTTGGCTTGAAAACAGTAGAGAACAGATGTTTTTAATATTTAACTGAACCTTAATATTTTTTTTCATTAGTAATATTTACTTATACTATGTGAGAGTGAGAGATGCCTGAGACAGTCAGGACTTGAAAACTGTCATATATTTTTGATGGAACAAGAAGTCTTCTCAGTCCCTTTTGGACAACAATACTATACCATATAGCCAAATTTTTTAAAATTGGAAATGTGTAGTAGACACTGTTCTGGACATTCAGTCACCTAGAAAGAGACAATGTGGGCAATCCTCGCCAGAAAAACCTAAGCTGGACCCTGTCCATGCTCAGATCATGCTGTACAGTCTCAAAACAAGTCTACATGTGGGTTGTAGCTGATAGTACTGCTACAGTCAAAATCCTGCTGCTCCAAGCTCCAACTCACAGGTGTTTTTCCTACCTAACATGCTTCTCTGTTTCCCCTTTTTATTTATTTTAATATGAGCATAAACAAAGATTTCAAAATTATTTCTGTTTCTGAGTGTTTGATTTGCCATCTCTCCAAGGTTCTGACTGTCAGGTGATGCAAGGCCAAAATTTTGTGACTCTTGGATCACATTAAAGTGTCGAAAGTTATACAAAATACAGGCTCTCACAATGTCCATTGATAAATGGCATTACTAGCAGAGCCAGAAGCGAGATGAAGAAATTCCATTACCAGAAAACTTTAGGCAGTTGCGTTAAAAATAAATGTTCAAATTAAGCCTTTTCTATATACATGGTTAGAGAGTTTTCAGATCAACAAAAAAGAGAAGATGAAGTCTGCTGAATCTTTTGTTTGTTTCATACAGGTTGGACAAAGGTTTAGAAATCTCAGAGAAACTGAGTTCTTGCAAAGTCTGTGAAAATAGTTGGCTGCATAGACCATTTCCATACCCCAGCCTGGGGAAAGTCTGCATGGGGATCTTGGACATTACCAGACACTGGACAATCCACTTCGCAAAGAGATTTGTCCAGATGCCATCCTTCAAGGATAATGCTTTTTTTTAATACATCAGTCAAAATATTCAAATTCTTAAGCCAGCTCCCATTAGCACTGTGCATTCAGAACAACTTTTACTCTCTGGGTTTTACCTCATTGCTCCTGAAATTTTCCCCCAACAATAAGCCCTTAGATGACTTCTGAGAAGTCCTTCTGCTCGCCTGTGTTATGGGGAGATGTTGTTTTTCATGTCGGGGCAATGAAGAGACTCTGCTGGCACCCTCTGAAAGGCACAAAAATGCAGCTTCCAGCTCTTAAAAATTTGCTAGATAGATGAAAAGACTGCTCAAATATCACTCTTGCCACTTCTGGAGGGACTCGGCTTCAACTAGAAATAGTGCAAGCACATTGATCTGTTTATTGGCTACACTTCTGCCAACTTTGCTTCTGGGGGAAGTTCTTTCCTGTCATGATCTTTTTCGCTCACTTGGACCCATCGTTCTCACTAACCACAGGGCAGTCTTCTTAATCCTCTTCCTACATGCTTTTACCAATCCAGCTTCTTGGGCTTCCAAGAGGAAGAAAAAAACCCTTTCTCCCCCTTATTCTCAGTGTGAGACCTCAATCAGAATTAGAAAAGAGGATTGTTCAGAAGATAAAGCCCAATGGTGTTAAAATCATCTAAATATTTTAATATCCTGTTTGGAAAACATTTTCAGTTGGAAGATTTATGATCTTTTATTTTAAAATGACATGAGAAATAAATATGCAGAATAGTGATAAATATGCAAAAAGAAAATAATGAGTTGAAGTATCCTATGATATATCAATATGCAACGGTAAGAAGTGGAAAAGGTGTGTTGGTGTGGAAAATTCTTAATTAACATTTGAGTAAGTATTCTCTGTCTGCCCCCTTCTCAGCTCACTGTGCAAGACTTTAATATCTTCATGTATGCTCTGTGCTATAAATCCTCAGTTCTGCATCAGGCAGTGGTTTACATGATCAACAGTTTCTCATTATAAATTGTAATGGGCACCATTGATCTGCCTTCCAACAGGATACTTATCTCTGACTTTAAATGAATATTAATTAAAGTATTAGTCCTTTGTAACAAAAAGTCAGTGACTTCTCAGTCTCAGTAACTGAGTGTAATAATTTTCATCAGCATTCCTAAATGTCAAATTCATTATTTCTCCAGGCAATAGAACATAGCTCCCAAACACCAAAAGTATTTCATTTTATATCGAGAGAACTTGCAAGCATCTTCTCTGTTTGTCAAGGGGTGCAGCAGTACTTCTGTTTTAACAGTGATGGAAAGATGCACCAAACATCACTGAACATGTGTTTTTCCAATTGGCTCTCTATGCTAGCAAGGATCCAACTCGTTTCCATTCTAAGATGACAACAGTAGATAGAGGGAAAAACTGAGGGATATTCCTGCAAGTCTGAAATGCATACACCATCTCATTCTGTTGCTGATGATTGATTTTTTTCTTCCTGTGTAAAATAAATGAACTGGTGATCAAGGTGGTGATCAGGATTACTGCTGGTTACTGGTTACTGGGAAAAGCCTTTTACTACCTCTCTTCCAGGTTTGGAGCCCACACTAACATTTCCATATGAGCCATTTACAGGTCCCAGAAATGTAACCAAGGGAACAGTAAACACCTTGGGGCTGTTGGAGCAGGATGGTAAAGATGGGGTGGAGGTATTTGGGAGGCTGGACTGCAGCTGTCAGAGAGGTTGGAAACAGCTATACCACTCCTCTCCCTTCTGGACAAGTTGAATACTCTTTGCAGGAATCAGACACAATTGCTGCTAGAAATACCTTCACCTGGGAAGGTGGCTGAAGTGCTCTGCAAAAAGAAAAAACAAAACAAAACCAAAAACAATAATAGCAAAACAAACAAATAAACAAACAACAACAACCCAAACCAAAACAAAAAAAACACAACTAAACAAAAAAAACAAACACGTAAATAGCCATGGAAAGGAAGATAGGAAAGGTACTCAAAGAATCACAGATCTTCATGTCCAGGCTAGACAGTCAAATCGTGAATTGAATTCTCAGGTAAACTGAAGATATGCTAAACTAAATGATGAAGTAGTGGAAACCCAGTAGTCTAGCAGTAGGAGTGCTATTTCTTTGTAATACCTAACTATGAAATTGGGGCATACTATTCTTTGAGAAGTCAACACTTGTATTTTGCTCCCCTTTTTAAAGAGGAGTAAACACTGGAATTTGTATTAACGTTCAGCTGAGACCTCAAGGAATGGACTTACTAGTCCTGTTGCAGCAAGATGGAAATCTCTGGTTTTAGCAGACTAAAAGCATCATCGTATTGCTTTCTCAGGGAAGATGGTCAGAGAGCAGTGAAGTGGGGGAATTCACATTTGATTGCATGCATCATTTTCCTAAAGGGCATCCCATCCCTTATGTGGCCTCTGTTGGGAGTTCCTCAGATGTAGTCATGGCCACATGAGTGGGTCTGGCTGTGCTACTGTGCTTTTGCCATCCTACTCTACTGCTCCATCCACTTTCCTTTCTCTGATGAGCCAAATGAAAGATGTCTGGGGAAGGAAGAGCTGCAGGGCCCCCAGGAAACCTAAGCTCAAGCTTTTGGTAGTTGTTAGAATTGAACTCAGAGAGAGCCCCAGACTCACACCTTACCTGCTTCTGCAGAAGGCTAGGAATGAGTTTGTTTCTTAACTTGGAGGCCAGACACAGGATTCACTGGGCAACCTCTACTCTGTTCAGTGTCTTGGCAGAAGGATGCTGTAATTCAGAAGAGTAAGGAGATACTGAAGTGATGCCTACACCAGTCAACAAGAAAAGCCAGAGCATCCAAAATGTTTCCCTTCTTTTAAACCCACCATGTTCTCCTGATGGATGTGTACAACTGCAGGGTGAGAAGCAGAAAAATCCTGCTCACAGCCTTCATGAGAGAGGCAAGTTCTGTGCACCAAAACCTACGTGTAGGATTTCCATCTGATTTGAATAGGGAAACCTTCTGAACCAGGCAGCAAAGCTGTTGCTGGTGTGGGCTTGGCTGTCACAGTGCCACTTTGCTGCAGCCTCATGCCATCCACCGGCCCATGGTCCCCCACAACTATTGCTTGTGGGTCTGCATACATGAAACTGCTGGCTGCACTGCTACTATCCCCTACTCAGGCCTTAGCTAGGAAAAAATAAATGGAAGCATTAAAAAGAGAGTTTTTCAGACGTAATAGATACTAATTCATTGGTGACTCCTGCCTAACCAGTAACAAACAAGGAGAAGGGGTCACTTTGTAAGTATAGTTGTTGGTGGTCAGTTGTCCTGTGTCAAATATAGAGGTAGGACGAGGGGTAATGGTTTCAAACTGGGAGAGGGTAGATATGGTTAGACCTTAAGAATAAAGTCTTTAGTGTGAGGGTGGTGAGGCACTAGCACAGGTTGCCCAGGGAAGTTGTGGAAGCCCCCTTCCTGGAAGTGTTAAAGGCCAGGCTGGATGGGGCTTTGAGCGGCTTGGTCTAGTGGGAGGTGTCCTTGCCTATGGAAGGATGTTGAAACCAGATGATCTTTAAGATCCCTTTGAACCCAAACCATTCTATGATGCTTTGTTACTATGTAATATAGGGTTTCTCTTTTTGGAGGAAGTTCTAAAATGCCTCTTACTCTATTGACTCATATAGCCTCAAAAGTAATTTAAATGTTGGGAAAACAGTTAATTTTTAATACTTGGACTGAACAATACTGAAATTACATGAGTCATCTGTGAGTAGTGAGTTGTCAGATCAACACCATGCTTGGGGTAGCAGCACTGGCCTTGCACCTGTGTTTGCAGCACTGTTTTCATCTTGGGAAACGGTAGAGAAAATGCCAAGGCTGCAAGGGCAACCAAGGCTCAAGCAGAAAGCTTCAAGGATCCTCAAGGTGGCTGAAGAGAAGGAGCTCAGAGCTGCTCCAACCAAGGGTGCCAACCCAAGCAGGCACTGCTCCATGGGAACATCCATCCTGCACCCCCAGGTCCTTCTGGAGTGGACTGGAGTGTAGTATGCCCTGCAGCAGGTAGCAGCAGGCTTTCAACATCCATATAATTGGTGCACTAATTATCCCATTTTAAAAGGCTCTAAAATAAACCTGACTGCAGTCACATTGAAAATAATAATAATAATAATAATAATAATAATAATAATAATAATAATAATAATAATATGGCTGTGTCTGAAAACTGAATACAATCCAATTTCTTTTAAGGTTGCCTGATACAGATATCATAAGAAAAAGCTCTACAGCAGCAGAGATTGATTCCACTTCCCCTTTTTTTTGCCAGGGAATAACCTTAACGAAACTATGAAATTGATGGTAATTCACTAGTTTCAAAGGGCAGATGAAATAAATCTTTAATAAAGAGGTTTGCCCCAAGAAAGAATTGCCAGTTTAAAGAGCTTAGAGCTCCAAATCGTCTGCCTGTGTGCTCTCTGTAATTTAATACTGGAGGATCTTGGCTAACTTCATTAAGAGGATGACAGTGAAATTGAGATAAATCATCCTATGGTAGGGGAGGAACCAATACAGAGAAAATTACAACCAACGAGACAAAGAGGTTATATTATCACGCAGATAACTTACATCTACATTATTGTCAAAATGAGTTTCATTAATACAAACTATATATTCTACATCAGACCCCATGCTATTGTGAAATGAAACACATCACATGATTCATGTAAATGTATCCGTAGCTGCTGGACACATCTTAGGTTTAGTTCTTGATAACTTTTCAGCCCACTCATTTAAAGTGAATTTTGTCCTTTTTTTTGTACTAACTTCTCAGTTAAAAATTTACTGCTTTTATTTTTACATCTTCACTAACTAGTATCTCAGAAATGTCTTTACTAGCTGTGTAACTCAAATACCGGCTTGGTCTAGTGGGAGGTGTCCTTGCCTATGGAAGGATGTTGAAACCAGATGATCTTTAAGATCCCTTTGAACCCAAACCATTCTATGATGCTTTGTTACTATGTAATATAGGGTTTCTCTTTTTGGAGGAAGTTCTAAAATGCCTCTTACTCTATTGACTCATATAGCCTCAAAAGTAATTTAAATGTTGGGAAAACAGTTAATTTTTAATACTTGGACTGAACAATACTGAAATTACATGAGTCATCTGTGAGTAGTGAGTTGTCAGATCAACACCATGCTTGGGGTAGCAGCACTGGCCTTGCACCTGTGTTTGCAGCACTGTTTTCATCTTGGGAAACGGTAGAGAAAATGCCAAGGCTGCAAGGGCAACCAAGGCTCAAGCAGAAAGCTTCAAGGATCCTCAAGGTGGCTGAAGAGAAGGAGCTCAGAGCTGCTCCAACCAAGGGTGCCAACCCAAGCAGGCACTGCTCCATGGGAACATCCATCCTGCACCCCCAGGTCCTTCTGGAGTGGACTGGAGTGTAGTATGCCCTGCAGCAGGTAGCAGCAGGCTTTCAACATCCATATAATTGGTGCACTAATTATCCCATTTTAAAAGGCTCTAAAATAAACCTGACTGCAGTCACATTGAAAATAATAATAATAATAATAATAATAATAATAATAATAATAATAATAATAATAATATGGCTGTGTCTGAAAACTGAATACAATCCAATTTCTTTAAAGGTTGCCTGATACAGATATCATAAGAAAAAGCTCTACAGCAGCAGAGATTGATTCCACTTCCCCTTTTTTTTGCCAGGGAATAACCTTAACGAAACTATGAAATTGATGGTAATTCACTAGTTTCAAAGGGCAGATGAAATAAATCTTTAATAAAGAGGTTTGCCCCAAGAAAGAATTGCCAGTTTAAAGAGCTTAGAGCTCCAAATCGTCTGCCTGTGTGCTCTCTGTAATTTAATACTGGAGGATCTTGGCTAACTTCATTAAGAGGATGACAGTGAAATTGAGATAAATCATCCTATGGTAGGGGAGGAACCAATACAGAGAAAATTACAACCAACGAGACAAAGAGGTTATATTATCACGCAGATAACTTACATCTACATTATTGTCAAAATGAGTTTCATTAATACAAACTATATATTCTACATCAGACCCCATGCTATTGTGAAATGAAACACATCACATGATTCATGTAAATGTATCCGTAGCTGCTGGACACATCTTAGGTTTAGTTCTTGATAACTTTTCAGCCCACTCATTTAAAGTGAATTTTGTCCTTTTTTTTGTACTAACTTCTCAGTTAAAAATTTACTGCTTTTATTTTTACATCTTCACTAACTAGTATCTCAGAAATGTCTTTACTAGCTGTGTAACTCAAATACTCTCAGAGTTTTTACCTCGAAGTGCTAGTTTGTGCTAAGTACGAAAAAACCCCATTTTTTTAATTCTGTGGAAAGATTCCCATCCTTTACCATCTTTTAATAGTCATGCTAAGGAAACATTAAAACACACATGGCTCACAGTGGACAGGAAAAACAATGTTAAGAAAGATAATCCCACTTCACAGAGCTTTTGTTCTGTCTTTTAACAGCTTTATATTTGGTTTGTTGAGTTTTTTTCCCCTGCAGGTAATATAAGCCATTTGTATAAATATTTTTTTCTTCAGAAAGCTGAGTTACTGGTTTTATTAAATGCATTCAGCACAAATTGTGCATTTCAAGAACACTTTTTCTGTGTTAAAAAAAAATCAATAAAAAATGCACTGAATAACATTCAGTTCTTTCTACTTAGCAGGAAGTGAAATTCAGAAACTTTATTTCAGTCTCTGTATTAGCAGCATTTCAACACCAGCCATCTGTACCACCCCTCTTCTTTGTGTCTATTCTTTTTCAGGGGCAGAGTGCTGGACTCTGAGGGATATGGCTCAGCCTTTCTCTTACCTCATCTTCGGGCCATAGGTGACAAGCAACTGAAAGACTGTTTTCGTTTCATGTTTTGGATGGAGCAACCCAGGAGAGGTAGGTGTGGGTTGGGACTCTGGTCTTGGCTGAGCCCTTCCCTTTTGCTCTCACCTTCTCACCTCTGCACTCCCCTTGGACTACTCATCTCTTTCAGATGGGACTCTCACTGTGAGTCCCATTTTTCTGCAGGGATAAACACTGAGCTTCACATGGCAGTGCCCCATCAGTTGTTTCCAAGGACATCACCCAATACAGTGTTTTATGTGGCAGCTGCCAGTCACCCTGCACTCATAGAATACAAACACAGCTTTAGCAAATGAAGGAGTTTGGTTGGTACAGCTAAGGAGGACACACACCAAAATGAGTCCTGGTTATTCCTTGTTCTGTTATACCTCTGGGCTTTATAATTGTTAATACATTAATTTCCTGAAACAAAGTCTGTACTTCAGCATTAAAAACTGTAGCGTAAGAACGAATGTAACTGAAGAGCCTTGTCTGGGAAAGGAAATCTCTTTTTAATGGTTTTATGCCATTTGCATTGAGTTAGAATACATTTCCTCAGTACAGGGCACAGGAAAATAATCGTCTTATAACTGATTAATTTAAAAGGGTTCTGCTCTATATCAGCAAAGGGGAGCAATACAGGCCTGTGACAGCAGACAACATGATTTTGAACCAAGAGTTAACAACTGCAATAACTGACCTTCCACATCACCTGCTTAAAAATAGACTTAAACAGTGACTTATAATCTAAATTGCAAAATGGAGAGTCACTAGCTATGTCTGATTGATTCCTTGCTGGTGGATGATTTATATACAATTAGGGCAGTAACAGGGGCTGCAAGTACACTTACCTGCTACCACCAGCCATGAAAGGTCTCCTGACTTTATGTCACAGGTGTTTGTTGCTGCAACCCAGGCCTTCCTAGGGTCATGAGCTGGATTTTGCTTACCTTGGCCGGGGGGGGGAAGAGAGAGGAGGGCAGGGAGGAGAGGTGGCTGGTCCTCCCCTGGTTCATGCATGGGGGAAGATGCTTTGGTGGGAACCCCCACCTCGCCTTGAGGCCCACTTTCACGCAAACACCAAGGGAAGAGGAGAAACCAAGCAGGCAAAGCTGAGCTTCTGAATATTTTCCCAGTCTATAATGATTTTTGGCTCCAATTTTAATAGCTGTATATATATTTCTGTATTTGATAACCCTCAATGGATTTCTTCTCCATGCCTGTTCTCCCCCTTAAATCCATTAAACCTTTTATCCTGCAGCCCAAGCAAACTCCAATTGTTCAGTAGGAACTGAGCTCACATCAAGCTTTCTTACAGAGTGGGGTTACTGCAAAGATCTGTTTACCAGTGTGCTGCCTGTGGTAATGTGTCTCTTTTTCCAAGGACGGTTTCTTATTACTTTAACTTCTGATTTTGTTCTCATCTCAAGAGACTGAATTAATCAAATTTCACAGGATCACAAAATCACTGAGGTTGGAAGGGTGCTCTGGAGTTCATCTGCTCCAACCCCCCTGCTGAAGCAGGACCACCTGGAAAAGAATGCCTAGGACCATGACCAGATGGCTTTTGAATATCTCTAAGGATGGAGACTCCACAACCTCTCTGGGCAACATGTGCCAGTGCTCAGTCACCCTCACTATGTAATGTGTACAACAACATTAAGCAATCACAGAATCATTAAAATAAAGCAACCTGAAAGGCTGCTGAGAAGGTTCTTGCTCATCTGTGATCTGTTTTTCTTGACAGGCATTGCTTTCATCTGTTTGCCTGGAATGGAGGCTCCACAATCTCTCCCATCAACCTTTTCCATCCTAACTTGGAATACCTGCAGTTTCTCTGACATCCTTTATACTTTTTTTTTCTTTTTCCTGGTAAAAACATACATGAAGAAGTAAAGGTTTTGAAACTTGGCTTTGAAAACAGTTAGTCTTTGCCAGGTACTGGCTTCAGAATGGTTTACGGGTGGAAGTTACTCCTGGGGAGATCCTGACTGGACATCAGAAGAAGATTTTTCACTATGAGAAAAGTCAGACATTGGAAAAATCTCCCCAGGGAAGTGGTGGATTCCCCAGTACTGGACACTTTGAAAACTCAATTTGACAGGATACTGGGTCATTTCATCCTAACTGTGTTTCTGCCTAGAAAGGTTGGACCAGATTATCCTTGAGGTCCCATCCAACTGGGTATCCTATGATTTTATGATTTATTGTAAATGTTCAGTCAAGAAGTAAAGACGCTCTGGAGAAGTCTAGGTGTTTCTAAGGGGACATCACCACCAGAGCTCACGTTCCCATGTAGAGCTACTAGCCATGCATGGATGCATGAGCCAGCTCAGAGACATGATGGAATGGCAGCACTGCCTGAGTGGCCCTCAAGCTGCAGAACTCTTTCATGGAAATGGAAAGGGAATGATGCTGCTTTTGAAGTTAAAGCAACATTTAAATGGATAAATAAATGGAAAACTTTTCTCAAAAAACTCTGAGATATTGACCTTTCTTGCATTTCTTGACTGCAACCACTAATGAAATAGCCTTGTTTTCTAGTATCCACACACAACCAGGGCCAAATATCGTGGTAAGGTAAAACTTTTTCTATTGCTGTGTGACATTCAGGATGTACAGTGCTTGTCTCGAACAATCCAAGAGATAAGCTTGGACTTTGGCACTCAGGATATCTGTTGTCTGTCCCGAGGCATCTGAGAGTTGAACGACACCTGCTGATGCGATTTTGCAGGACAAGACAAGAAGTGCCAGTCTCAAGGTACTTCCTAGGACCGAAACTCCACAGCAAGGAAATAATCCTGTGGTGGCAATTGACTCAGCCTCCTCCTTTGTAATGGCTGATCTCATCAATTAGCCAAACAAAGACTAAATAGCCCCTGGCATCATACCTGCCCCTGCTATCACAGAGAAGATCCAAGGATTTTTCCCTATGCAGGGAGAGAAGTGGGGGTGCAGTGGGCAAGGACTGTATAAAAATGTGGGACTCTGTGGGTGCGGGGAAGCACTTCTCCACCTGGAACTACTTCCCCACCAATGACATCGACGACATCACTGAACCGTGGGTGGTAACTATGCTCTTGCTTTCTGTCCTCTATCTCTCTGCTTTCTCCTCTCTTTCCTGTCTCTGTTTTCCTGCCTGTCCTATCCGCTCTAGGGACTTTTGTTGTGTTATTGCAATAAAAGTTTGTTGTGTGCGTGACATCTGACCTCGTTTGTGTCTTAATTTCACCATTTGGGATCACCTTTATTTATTAAAATTGCCACGTACCCGAATACCGGATTGTGACATGCTGGCATCTCTCTCTGTGTGCAAAGAGATCAAAGACTGCTTTAGGAAAGGCATGTTTTTCCTCTGATGCCTCAATTTTCTTTAATATCAAATACCCCCTCCCTGGAAGTGTTCAAGGCCAGGTTGGATGGGTCTCTGAATTACCTGGTCTAGTGGGAGGCATCCCTGCCCATGGCAGGGGGATTGGAACTAGATGATCTTTAAGGTCTCTTCCAACCCAAAGCATTCAATTATTATTATAATTATTATACTCCTAGGAGTTATTTGGCTATTCCTAAGACTTACTGCTCATTAACAGGATAGGAGAATTCTCCATCATCCGAATATTTTTGGACTGAGGTGAAGGAGAACTAGGAATATTTGCAGATGTAAAGACTGACTGCAGTGACATAGCTTTGGCAAATGCTACACTGGTGGTTAATAATGCAGGAAATCACTATCATGGGAAAAATATCTTGTCATCATTTGAATTTTCAATCATTTTTCAAGTGTTTCAAACTGCAGGGGCTATTTCATGACAATGTTCAGAAATGCTGAAGCATATCTTCACCAAATTATTAATGAAGTATTTGTAGTTGAAAGTATCTCAACTTGTCTGTGTCTGGAGATTCCTATCTGTGGTCAAGTGAACCTCCAGTGAATAAACACCTAATACTAATATTTATTTTATAATATGAGGAGTTTCTTAAATGGTTTGAATAGTAAGAGCAATCATATCTTTCATTTGCTTCAGCTTGTAATGTAATGCATTCTTTGAAGAGTAAGCTGCAAAAAAAAAGGATAAATTACAGCTTCCTTGGTTGCAAATGTATCATTTAGCTAAAAAAAACCCCAAACATATGGCAAAGGAGAAGGAAAGGAAGGAGATTGAATTTGGTTTTATAACTTCATACATGTAGTACCTGTGTTCAGAGTTTGATTCCAGCTACTCTTTCTGATTTGTGTGTGTCTTGCAAAGTTTCAAGCATTATTGAAGGTCCAAAACTTGACGAAAGTTGAGTATATTACGCTTATGTGAAAAATATTGTGTGAAGTGAATGTATTTCCATATATTAGGAACTCTTTGTTTTCTCCTTTTTGTAAAATGTATGAAGTTTGTTATTTCCAGTCCTCTGTCTAATGTACTAAGGGAGAGAGTATTTTTCTTTTGGCTTAGATAACATAAATCGGTCAAGTATTATATATTAAAAAGTGCTCCTGTAATTCATGTAAATAATTTTAAAACTTTTTAAAACCCCACCCAAAACTCAAAAAGCCCAGCTGTACAGAACTGTCTTTAAGTGAAGTAAGACCTACTATAAGTAATAACATAAAGTAATCAAGTTATATATACCTCAGACTAGAAGAGTGTAGAGCTCAGACATGCCGAGGGGAAAGGTTTTTTCCTTAAAGCATCCCTCAAAAATGAGTCTCCTCATTATTTTTTTTCCCCATGGTGCTTCATGTCCAAACAGGAAAGAGGTGTCATATCCCAAGACCCTTCTGTCAGGTTTTGTTGCATGGGCCAACAGATACAAGAGCTGTCAGGAGGCAAAACCACTGACAGTTAATGTGAGCATGTAAACCTCACTTTTTTAGGAAGTCAAGCAAAGAAAACTCCAACACTGACTTCAGATGTTCACACAAATAGGTAACTCAAGTTCAGCTGAGCTCATTGCACGTTGTTGCATATGGTTTGTTGCCAAGCTATGGCCTGCAATTTGTATAATAAGTAGCAGCAGCTTTGAAGCCAGTGTTAGAAATGCAATTGGGTGAAATCTATGCTTCTTTCAAGATTGTGAGAATTCTGCTAGGAACGTTTAGGAGCTTGGGCTCATTAACTGCAATTAGGTTCAGAAATAAAGGCAAACATGACAAAGCAAAGATTTTCTCAGCTCCTAGGAAAAAAAAAAATCTACACATCATTCAAAATACTGATTTATTTACATAACTCTTCCAAAATAATTATATAAAAAAGAGATATACTACAGATTTCATAATGGCAATGACCTAGAGCCAGTGATCTACTGGTACTGTTCCTATAGGTCTTCTAGGTGCTGTTCTTACAGATACATCATGTGCCTTTAGCACAAAAATTAAACATAAGCACGTACAATTTCTAAACCTCTGCCGGGGCCTTGCAGCTTTTTTTTCTTCATCTGCTGTGATGGGTAAGGAGTGATGTATAATGGCTAACTTGGCAGGCTGCCTTTTTGCAGAGGGACAGGTAGACTTACAATAATCACTTAACCCACTTGCTAGAAAATAATTGCTCCCTCCCGTTTCTCTAGAAGGTGCAGTTAAGAATATATGTAAAAACAGAAGCTTCTCACATGAGGTCTTAGGACCACTGTGGATTAAAGTAAGATCACAAGAAGTTCATTTATAAGTACACAGGAAGTGGGTTTGTTGAAAAGTAAAGCCTACTGAATATTCCTTAGCTCTAGCTCTAACACACTCCAGAAATTACCCTTGGAAATCTTTGTTTTCTGAAGTTACAAATGGTTTCTGAACCTATCAGTGCATAAAACACAAAATGCAGCTTCCCCCTTATTCCTTGGTTTCCTTCAGCTGCAGCCACAACAAGTTTTCTTTGTTTCCAGGTGAGTTAATGGTTTTCAATTAAAAGCAAAAGAAGGACTCTTTTTAAAAAAAGACCAAGTGTGGTATCAATCTGTCTCTCTTCCCCACATATATAAGCAAAAGCCTAATCACCAAACCAGAAAAAATCAGGAGTGATGTGCATGACTTTTGGAATGGTATTGTACTAGGCAATGAAAACAGTGCGAACAGTCTGATACATATGTTCAGTTGTGGGGTTCATTGCTCATAATATCAGTAGCTTTCTGTTATCATGAACAGGCATAAGTTTTCATCTATCACAAATAGTTCACCCCAAAATCACTGTGTTGTTTGGTTTGGTGGTGGTTTTTGTTGTTGTTGTTGTTTTTTAGATTTTGTTTGTTTGTTTGTTTTAATGAATAAAGGACACCTAAAGTAGGAAAGAAAGACAGAGCAGCAAGGATCTGCTCTGGGCCAGGCAGGTTTCTGTTGGTAAGTAATTTCTTTACCCAGAAGAGACTGCTGCTTCACTCCACCTGAAAGAATGTTCTCCACAAAAAAAAATACTGTAAGTGATTTATGTTATAGGGAGTAAAGAACCATAGGAAAAATCTGTAGGCAAATTGCTTCCTCAGATCAGCCCTGTAGCTCTCCCATAATTTCAGAGTTTGGACTGGTGATTTCAAGGGTCTTCAGTGCCCACTTCTGGCCTTTTTCCCTGTTCCTTTCTGTGTTGGTGGTCTGGTGGACTCCTCCTAGACTTGAATCAGGAAGGTTGTGTAGCAGAAGAAGCTAAGGTTCCCAGACCCTGTCACTCTCCATTAGAATCATAGAATGGACTGGGTTAGAAGAGACCTCTAAGGTCATCTAGTCCAACCACCCTTTACTGCATGCCAGAAAGACTGGGGAGGGAGTAGGGTTTTTACCTGTGCTCTTGCACTGCTAGGGCAAAATAATGGCTTGTTCATGTCTTTTTATACCACCTGTTGTTCTCCTTATGTCTGCACTGTTGGAGTTTCAGTCCAAGGTGGAAGCAAAATGACAGCAGGAGCTGTCATCCAATGTGACATCTACAAAAAAAAGAGGAGTTGTCTGTCTCCCATAGGTGTCTGCAAACCTACACTGATTCCTTAGGCTGACGCATTGGCTGTCTAGAGAGACATACTGAAAGAAATTTGGATTCTTTGCCCTTCTGCAGAGCATTTAACATCTCCTTGAGTGATGACACATTCTTTGACACCAACAGCATGTAAATTCACATGTGGAAGCGTTTTTTTGCTTCTGTAGATATGGGCATTTGGGTCAAATGAACGGATCAAAAAATAATAAGGAATGGGACAATTACCAGCAGAACTCATTTGATATATTCTGTAGAGCCTCAGCAATGGAGGGAATGCAGTCATTTGTGCACCCTAATGAAATGTGACAGGCATTTAGAGACCGAAGGTTGACATTTCCTGACAGCATCACCATCTGCACACTGAAAGCTGGTATCCGGACATCATCATCTATTAAGGATTGTTTATTATTGAACTTCCAAAGCTCAGGTCATGCAGATCCTGGAGATAAATGTCCAGCTTATATATTAAATGTTTTGCATGCAGCCCCCTTACCTTATCTAGGATCCTAATTCTCAGTCTACCACTCTGCTCCCCAGTTGCCTATTTAACTTTCCAAATAATCAAGCCAATAC
>NW_009970725.1:11559845-11565168 GCF_000747805.2 Chaetura pelagica
TAGAGTGATTGACGAGGGGGGGGGGGGGGGGGGGGGCATAAAAGGACCTTCTAGTCTGCCAGCAGACAAAATAGATGTTAACCTAATTCTTACCAGGGCAGATGGAGCTATATAATCTGATTTCGAAGAGTCCGGGATTTTTCAGGGAAGATTTAGCGCATATGATATAGCAGATTTTGCAGCTTCAGAATCACAATGTGGCAGTAGTTTCTACCATCCTACTTCTGCACACAATATAGGTACAAGGAAAATTGTTTGAAGAATGTAAAATGTAATAATAACAGGGGGTTTTACCTAAATCAAGGAGAAACATGTGGCCTTTGATATGGTGGAACACAGTGATTAAAACAGGGACTACAGGACTGATCCAATATTTTTTTCTTAGCCATTATTTTTTTTTTCAGAGTAAAGAAAAATGTGACCTAGAGAGACAACAGCACAGGTTAAGTGTAGTAAAAAAAAGCAGGCAAAAAACCCCCAACAAACAAACACTGGAGATCAACTTTATCCAACAAACTTCAGTGTTTCCTTGCAACATAAAAAAGAGGAGAAAAGGATGAAGGCACAAGTCAAGTTATAGAAGCAGGTGGGCTGATTTGGCCTTGAAGAAAAGTTTTTTTCTGGGGTCAGGTACCCCAAAGAGTTCTCTTGAACATGAACATCTCAAACATGTTGGCTGGAGTACTGTGTTTGCAGGCATGGAAGTGAATATGGAGCACCCAAAAGCTTATTTTTTGTTGCTGTTGTTTTAAATTAAATTAACAACAAACAAAATAGCAACAGAACCTTAAACAAGGAGGGACTTGTTTAGCTGCTCCACCCAGTGGAGGAATATTCCTGGTCAGGAAGAATCCCTGTGCTTTCTGCAGTTTCCTTTCAGGGACTGGCTTGAGACATGCCTGTTCTCCTCCATCCAGCTCCACTGAGCACTGATGAACAAACCATGGCCTGACTCAAGCATTGAGCTTTGAAGCCAGTTTCTTCCTTCAGCAAACAGAAATAAGAGTTTGTGTACCTCCTAAGCTGAAACAGAGCTCTTGACTGAGTGGCATCTCGGTGTCTCGAGTACTGAGGAAATATGAACCTCTGCAGCCTCATGTCCCTTCCCTCAATCACCAGAGGGAAGAACAGCATGGGGCTGATTCTTTTACACTTGAGGATAATGCAAGGACACACTGGATCTTTGCACCTCTGGTAGCTCATAGAATCACAGAAACATGGAACTATTCAGGCTGGAAAAGACCCTTGGGATCACTGAGTCCAACTATCATCACTACTCTACAAAGTTCTTCCCTAAACCATATCCACCAACACCACATCCAAATGACTCTTAAACCACATCCTCTCAAACACCTCCCTGGGCAGCCTATTCCAGTGTCTAACCACTCTTCCTGTGAAAAAAAAAATAATTCCTAATATCCGATCTAAACCTACCCTGTTGCAGCTTGAAGCCATTCCCTCTTGTTCTGTCGCTAATTGCCTGTGAAAAGAGACCAGCACCAACCTCTCTACAATGACCTTTCAGGTAGTTGTAGAGACTGATGAGGTCTCCCTTCAGCCTCCTCATTCTCAAACTAAACATTCCCAGCTCCTTCAAGTGTTCTTCATAAGATTTATTCTCTAGGCTCTTCACCAGCTTTGTTGCCCTCCTCTGTACTCGCTCCAGCACCTTGGTATCTCTCTTGAATTGAGGTGCCCAAAACTGGACACAATACTCCAGGTGTGGCCTCACCAGTGCTGAGTACAAGGGGACGATGTAATGCTGGTCACACTATTTCTAGTACAAGCCAGGATGCCATTGACTTTCTTGGCCACCTGGGCACACTGGCTCATATTCAGCTGCTTGTCAATTAGAACCCCGAAGTCTTTTTCTGCCAGACACTTTCCAGCCACACTTCCCCATGCCTGTAGCATTGCAGGGGCTTGTTGTGGCCCAAGTGCAGGACCTGGCACTTGGCCTTGTTGAAGCCCAGACCATTAACATTAGCCCAACAATCCAATCTACCCATCTCTCTGTAGAGCCTCCCTATCCTCATGCAGATTAACACTCTCACCTAGCTTGGTGTTACCTGCAAACTTATTGATAATACTCTCTATGTCCTATCGAGATCATCAATAAAGATGTTAAACAGAAACGGTCCCACAACTGAGCCCTGAGGAACACCACTGGTGACTGGCCCCAGTTGGATTGGATTGCATTGACCACCACTCTTTGGGCCCAACTGTCCAGCCAGTGCTTGATCCAACAGATTGTGTGCTCATCCAGGCCATGAGCAGGCAGTTTTTTTATGAGTGTTCTATGGGGAACTGTGTCAAATGCTTTTTGGAGGTCTAGATAGACAATATCCACAGCTGTTCCCTCATCCAATAGTTGGGTCATCAGGTTATAGAAGGATATCAGGTTCATCAGGCAGGATCTGCCTTTCATAAAACCATGCTGACTGGGCCTGATCCCCTGGTTATCCTCTATAAGTCTTCTAATAACACTCAAGATGATCTGCTCCATGACCTTCCCCGCTACGTAGGTCAGACTGACAGGTCTGTAGTTTCCCAGATCTTCCTTTCTGCCTTTTTTTATAGATGGATGTTACATTTGCTAACCTCTAGTCCATTAGGACCTCTCCAGTTAGCCAGGACTCCAGGTAAATAATGGAAAGTGGCCTGGTGATGATACGCCTGACAACTCCTTCAGCACCCTTGGATGTACCCCATCCGGTTCCACAGACTTGTGTGTGTCTAAGTGGTGTAGTAGGTCTCTGACCACTTCCTCTTTAATTGTGTTGACCTCATTCTGCATCCCCTCCCTGTCTCCTAGCTCATGTGGCTTATCTCAGATGCCTCTGTTTTGTGGATCTCTAGATTTGACTGCTGACTGGAAGTCAGTATATGAAAATAAACAAACATATGATGTCAAGAACCACAAAAGCAGCTCAGCACTGAGAGGTTCATTTTTTCCAAACAGTGCAGGTCCTACTGCTCCAGGCAGGTTTCAGTGGTTCAAAAAGAAGAGGACAAAAAGGCTCCCTCTTCCTGTCTATAGATCTAGGACATCTAATGTTCAGTAAAACAAAGTGGCTATATAAAAGTAGCTCTAGTTCTGGCAAATATGATAGGAGAAGTCACTAGATCTGACATGTTTTCCTTAAGATTGCTGAATGGGACACATATAAAATCCTTCAGCTAGTGGAGTACCAAGCAAGCTATCAGATTCTCACCACTGTGGACATTTAGATCAGAAATTCAGTTCTTCTAGTACAGTGGGGAAAAAATACAAACCAGGTATCTGGTTTCTGGGAAATATGAAGTCAGCTGGACCTGGTGAATGGCCACAGATCAGGGCAAACTCTGTCCCAGGAACAGTGTTTACCTTGGAAAGAAAAATTCAAGTTCAGTGCTTTATGGATAATCCCTCAGCAACTGGAGACAAGGACTTAAACTTCTGGGATGCATATTCACACATGAATGTGTGTGTGTAAAGAATGGCAGCTATTCACTCCCTAGGGCAGTAGCAAGTGTGTCCCCCTGCCAAAAGATGCAACTTAAATCTTCCGTAGATACCAGGAGATAGCATTTAAGTCTTCAGAACAATGCAATAATGTTTATCTTCCATCTCATGTCTCAAAGCAAGCAGTTACAGTCTTCGCTAGGTGGTGTTTCTAATTGTGTTCCAATCAGAAAGCACACATAGAACGTTTTTCTTAAAGCTACCAAGAGTGTCTTACTTCAATTAATCAGCTTAGGTGGGTTCAATTTCTAGGTTTCATAAGAGATGATTTTCTGTTTCTGCACAAGTTCTACACCCAACTACTGTCACAACACATGTGAATGATTCATGGTGATCCATCTCATGTGACCGTGCAACTGAGTTGGAAAACCCCCCACAAACAACACAAAACATCACTACAAAACAAACAAACAAACAAATAAACACCCCCCCAAAAAAACCCCTAACAACCCACACTTCTTTTTATTGTTATTTATTGTTGCTACCCGCCTTTAGTGAAAGAAAAGACAAAAGCTATACCACAACGGAAGGCCTAAGTACACAGGGGCTCTAATCAAACCCAAACTAAACATGAACTGTTATTGTTTATTTAGTGTTAAAACTAGCAAGCTCATAGAACAAAATCCAAGTAACAAGTAACTGGAGGAAAAGTTATTAAAAAAGAAAAGCTGCTTATGTTAATTAAACAAAGGAAATCTGCCTGGCAGCAAAGAACAGCTTAAATGCAAATTAATTTAAAATATGTATCTATTTCTTGTTGTTCTCCAGAGCACTCAAACATAGCTAGCATGTGTACTTGTCCATTCAGTCTTAAGGATTAAAGAAATTGCTGGTCACATCAACTAAACCTGGTGAAGATACAGTTGTCTTTAAAAACAAAAGCTCGTAAGTGTCCACAAGGTTTTGTGAATGAAGGCCTGGAAGTTGAGGGAAGAGACCTTAATTCTGCTCCCTTTGAAAGGCAGGATACAGGGCAAATTAAAAACCTGTTAGGCCTCAGAGAATTCTTTTGACCTGGAACACCTAAAATAGCAGAAAAGTTTCTCCCAGAACTTATCACAGATTACCAAAAGCAGATAACGAGAAAATCCACCTATTAGAAGCCAGACTCCATCAGTACCACTGCTCACTCCTTACTGAGTGGTGAGGATGACATTATCAACTGCTTAGTTTTTCCTCTCACTCCCACAGACTCTTCTAACAAGCTGATCCCTCTGTTGCAGGAATCCTTTGATAGAAAATAGGCTATTCCAGTATTCAGGGTTTTGTTAATTTCTTCTCAGACCTGAGTAGGGAACCAAGAAATTCAGAGTGAATCCCAAATTCTTTCAATAATTTATTCTAATGCCTCATGTATCTTCCCCTAATTTAGATCCAACTGTTTCAGAAAAGTCTTCAGTAATGTCACATTAAGCCCTGTATTTGACAACTCACACATTTAAAGAACAATAGCAGCATACATATTTGTAGTCCTATTGAGAATAGTTACATAGCTATTTCAATATACTTACCATTGTAGACTTACTACATTCTGAGATATTTTTAAAAGATCACAAAAAAAGGAAAAAAATAAATAAATCAGACACAACATGAATAGAGACTGTAAGATTTTGAGATGCATTGCTTGATATTGAAGAAATATTCAAGAATTTTCAACTCTTAACTATAATATTATCACATAATACTTCTATTTTTCTGAAATGATAACATTATGATGGCTGCTTCCAAGTCACAGTTTGGGGTTTATTTTACTTTAGGGCAGGGATTTCCAATGTAACCACACAGAACCAACAACTTTATGAACACTGGTATTCAGCA
>NW_009970725.1:11565220-11602129 GCF_000747805.2 Chaetura pelagica
CATGATTGCACTGCAAAGACTAGCACAATTATGGTAACAAAATTGCAATCATCAACCTGATTGAAAACACAGCAAGCACAGTGCAGAATAGCCAGAGACACACAGTTCTTCTTCATGAAAGGACTTGTGATAGATGTCCTTTCATATGTTTGTGCAGCCTTCTGCTTTCCAC
This sequence comes from Chaetura pelagica, assembly GCF_000747805.2. Lineage (NCBI taxonomy): Eukaryota > Metazoa > Chordata > Aves > Apodiformes > Apodidae > Chaetura > Chaetura pelagica. The sequence continues at coordinate 11,565,393 of NW_009970725.1, forward strand.
CGATAAGTGATTAAAGGTGGTGAGTTCATTTTAAATACATACAGATACCATTTTGATTGTCTTTTACCTTCAAGATACTAATTACTGTGCTGAATAATGCATTCTTTACTACAAAACTCATGAGCACATTGTTTGCTTCATTGCTTGTCTATTCAATCTGAAAACTGCTGCCCTTCTTTTGACAAGAGAAACCACAGACATGTAAGGTATCAGGAGTTTCTTTAAGAGTTTCTTTATTTGTAATCAGACCTGCATCACATCCGTAACAATTTCTATAGTCCGCATTTTCTTCAGAAAATATAATCTGCCAGTCAATAGACCAAAAATATCCATTTTCACCATGTAGTAAGCATATAACAAGCCAATGGTAGTTTTCTCTTGTGTCATTCTCTGACATGTGGTACAGATCTCAACTACATATCCCAGCTGTAAGTGCTGTGCACTTACATAAGAGTGGAAGTCCGTTCCCTTTATCATTCGGAAGTACTAAATGCATGCCTTAATTTAGGGATATATACTATAGATAAGACACACATTATTTGAATCTCGGGAAATTTCATTTAACCTACAGTACTTGTTTTTCCTTGATAGGAGACCATCAAAGACTCCTTCAAGGCTTTGTTAGGTTTTCTACTATTTTTATCTTTCCAAGGTATTAGACTCCTGACAGCACTGAAAATGATGGATATTATTTAATGGTTGAATAATACTATGTCTCAAAGGGTTACGACAGTGAAGGAATATTGTAGAAGAGCACAGTGAGAGAAGGAGTGGAATAGGTTCATATGAAGCAGAGGGATAAGTCCCACTTTTGAAATTTATTTCTATAAAATTATGATTAAAAATAAATTGGACATGCAAAGAAGCTTCCAGATGACACTAAGCTTATTAAAATAATTACCAGGAACATAAAAAGACATGTTGTAAATTCCTGGGGACAATAAGCATTAAAAAAATGTAATAATACTCCCAAATATTATTTTTTTTTCTGTCCTATAGTGCTCTTTCCTAGAATACTTTAGGTGAGTCCATGGCAGACACTGTTTTACAACACAGGGTCTCTCCAACAGGCTTGCTCTCCCTCACCCATTAGACTCACTCACCTGGCCATCAGCCTCAGAACTGAACCTTTGCTCATGGTCAGTTTTCTTAGGTTCTCAGAAAATTAATATACAAGAGTGCTTAGAAAAGAGCTACCCCCCTACCAAAGGTCAACTGATGAAAAAGCTAATGGTTAAAAAAAACACATTGTCTATTATGACAAAAAGACCAAACTACTTCCATCTTTCAAAGTTTTCTTGGCTTGAAAAATTAAACGAGTGTCTATAGAAGTGAAGCAACTGCATACTAAGTCAGTTTTCATTATTACAGGATTCAGAACAACTTCAATCATGCTGAATTCATCTTCACATTTAAGTGAAACAAGATTGAACTAAATCATTAGCTGGTATGAGTCAGTGCTGTTAAATTAAAAACAACCAACCAACCAAAAAAAAAAAAAAATGACCACCAACAAAAAACCGAAGTTGAACCAAGCAGATTTCAAAGGTTTAATACTACAATATGTGGCTATTCATGACTAAGCCTCTTGCTGTGAGAAAGGATCCTGAAATTGTTCAATGCAAGCAGTAGGAAACAGTAAGGAATAGTCAATTACTTCAACCAGAAAGTCTCTTTGAGAATCAACTGAGTAGAAATGCAACCATGACATTTTGTCTCTTTGTTTGCAGATCTTGTGCATCTGCTTCCCTATATTTCTAGGTAGATGTATTACTACAAGAATTCAGTTGAAACAGACTTACAAACCATGTCTAGAATTAAATATACTGTTATTAATTTCAGATGTATAATAGTGCAATCATCATTACAGTAGGGATCATAAAAGTGAAAGCTACATTTATTTAATTTGTATTTTTAGAAACATCATGGATTTCTTCAGCTATACAGAGCAGCTAAGGAATAAGTCCCATATTACCTCTTAAAGTAGTGCTATTTAAGGTGACTCTATGTAACAAATATCTAAAGTCACTTTATGCCCAGTAGGTGAGAAATATCTACTATGATAGAATTCAGACACAGTATATTTCCATCCCTCAAGATATAAATAAACTCAAACACTTTTTTTAAGCTGCTCCAGTCTTCACTTTCTGTAAAACAATTCTGTAAAACAAATTGCACAACTGAGGGAAAAGCTGGCAAACTCCATATCAGCACATCAGTTCCTCTTCTTTCAGTATCAAAAATAATTAAAAGGAATAGTTGAGGCACAAGTGATTATTATGCAGAAGTATAGAAGTATTTCAAATAAGTAGACTAAAATTTCAGTACTTCTTTCAATTTCTTTAAAAAAAGATATTGATCACAGGTCTGTGATCACAATCATAGTTCAATAGATCACAGTCACTGCAGTCTTACTGGATGGCTTTTTTTTTCCCCCAAGGTGAAAAATGAAATTGGTTCACAGAACTTACCCAATCCACTTTATACTGCCGTTTAATATAGTACATGCTTAATCAAAGCAAAGTACAAACTCATGCTTCAAGGCAGCCTGAACACATTCTGCTACACTGAACAGTAAACTATTTTTCCAGTGAGGACAGCTTCAGTGAACCCAGCAACTCAGACAAGAACCCGTCCAGCTGAGCTGACATAAACGATGCACATGGAACTTGCATGAAAGTGCGATGACAACAAGCTTTTCAGAGTAAGTCCATACCATAAAAGCTTGTGCTTGGAACTACTGTTACAGCTAGGGTTATTGTTTCTGTTAAGAGGCACTGTATAAATATGGAGCTAGTCATCTAATGCACTTAACATTTCTCAGCTGAGGACTATTGCAGCTTTACCCTATGTCTAGGTGTGATTATACTTTGGTTTGCTTTACAACAGTAACATTGCACTAGCAATACAGCTGATACTAAAGAGAAGGCTGAAAACACTGCAGACTGCAGGACTGCAAACTCCAGTCTGCTCCTTTACTTTTTTTCATGCTTCTTGGTCAATTTTCCTCTTTCCAGCTGGAGGCTCATGCTGCTGTTTGTCCGCTTCTCCTTTTGCTGGCTCTCCTGGGAAACTTGCTGTACTGCTAGAAGGATAGCAGTCTGCACAATCTGCTTGCTGGCATTCTGCAGCTTAACTTCATCTTGCTCCGTCCCTGGCTTCTCACCTGCCAGAACCAAACAACAAACAAAAGAAACTAAGCAGTTGTGGCTACTCTTTGAACACATGAAGGATAGAAAAAAGGGAGGAAAAAAAACAAACAACAAAGAGTGCTTGATAACAGTTTATTACATAGGAAACCTGTCAATGAAGAAGACGATAAATTAGGGTGGAAAGAGCCTCTGTGTGCACAGTGCTACAGAACTGACTGCAGGAGGAGACTTTGAGTCATACAGCTCAGTTACCCAGTTCCCAGCCCCACAGACAGCTGTGGCTTCATGTCTGAAATAAGCACAGCTTACATCGCAGCAAGACATGGAAGGATGTTTTTCTCATCCAGTTGTGAATCACCTCCTTTTTGACTTGAGCTGTGCTTCTGGATAGAGAATTGGACTTCATTTTGCAAGCTTGACTTGTACTCTCCCACCACCACACAGCTAAAAAGCTGTTTCATTAACATTTCTATTTACTTCAGATTAAAAGCCCTCATCCATCAAATTCCAATTGATTTCAAGGTACAAAATTTTTTTACATGTCAGTTCATTGAATCTTAGCTACATTTGCAAAAAATATTTGCAACAGCATTATTTAGGCTCTGGTTGCTATAGCTAAAATAGAAGAAAACCTACAACATCTATAGCAACCTGATGAATACGTATTTCTCATTTGACAAATACATATTTCTTACTTGTTTTGTCAAAGTGCAAAAATCTGGAAAAGACCAAAGTGATGTTGTGTGACTGCTGACATTTGGTAATGAAGAAGAGTAATCTGTGTTAAGAGGTTTCCCTTTGGAAGTATTTGGACTCCTAACACAAATATTTTGGCAGGGCAATAAAGAATGTTGTGTAATATTTGAAGCTGATCTTGATACAAGAAAGTATAATTCTGGATTAAGGTGATGAACATCTATTTGCGCTTAGGAAAACATATACTTGGCTGCTACTTGAAATGCTTAGGTTAGGTGCTTATTTACATCACTAGATTTGATTGAAAATCTTTTTAAGATAATCATCTCAGTTCTTTCTTAACTGACTATTGTGCTCAAGTATTTCTTTAAACAGGATTTGTATTTTACTGTCTGTTTTAAAGCCATATATTAAGAATTATGTCCTGACAGAATAAAACTGAATTAAAAGTAAGCTGCTTTTTATGAGGATTCCACATCAGGAATTGTGAGCAATTCTCAATGTTCTTTAAGAATTTTTTGCAAGGAAATTTAAGATAGAGACAAAAAGTAAAGTCACTTGTTTACCTTAAGGAAGACACTGCTAAGATCTGATGTGCTTGAGGGAAGCAACAAGGTCCTGTACCTAGGTCAAGGCAATCCCCAATATCAATGCAGACTGAGTCATGAATGTGTTGAGAGCAGATTTGTGGAGAAGGACTTGGGGGTACTGGTAGATGTAAAAATTGGACATGACCTTGCAATGTGCCCTTGAGGAGCAGAAAGCCAATTGTATCCTGAGCTGTATATAAAGATGTGTGGCCAGCAGGTTGAGGGAGATGATTCTCCCCCTCTACTCTGCTCTCATGAGACCCTACTTGGAGTAGTGTGTCCAGTTCTGGGGTCACCAAAATAAGAAGGACATAGAGACATGCAGCGAGTCCAGAGGAAGGCCATGAAGATTGTTAGAGGGCTGGAGCACCTCTCTTATGAAGACAGGCTGAGAAACTTTAGGTTGTTCAGCCTGGAGAAGGGAAGGCTCCAGAGCAGCCATTCAATATAAAAAAGAGACTTATAAGAAAGATGGAGAGGGCCTTTTTCCTGCAGGGACAGTACAAGGAGCAATGGTTTTAAACTGAAAGAGGGTAGATTTAGATTTGACTTAAGGAACAAATCTGAGAGTGGTGAGACCCTAAACAGGTTGCCTGGAGAAGCTATGGGTGCTCCATCATTGGAAGTGTTCAAGATGAGGTTGGTGGGGCTTTGAGCAACCTGTTTTAGTGAAATCTGTCCCTGCCCATGGGAGAGGGGTTGGAACTAGATGATCTTTAAAGGTCCCTTTTGACCCAAACCATTCCGTGGTTCCATGATTCCAAGATCTGTGAGTCCAAAAAAGCTGCCAGCAAAATGATTGAAGCTTACTCTAGGAGAAAAAAATCAGTCATTACCTCCAATGTTTCTTTGAAAGGGCTTAAAAAATATGCTTATTTCTACCACGTTCATATTATACACATTCTGGCTAAAAGTAAAACACAAATGTGGCTTAATTATAGATAAATTGAACAGTTTAAAAAAACCCAAACAAACAAAACCAAGACCCTAAAACTGCATTGAGATAACAAAGTTTGTATATAAATAAGAGGTTAAAACCATTAAAACTTAGGAAACACTTTTTAAGCAGGAAAAGATGCCTGAATGGAATCAGTTGTATTCTTGGCACAATCAATCTCTCTGATTCCATTTGTTCCACTCCTCAGCACTTGAAACTGTTTTTGGTTAAAATCCAATGTTACTTCACAGTGAAGTACAGATATTTCTCTATTACTCAAATATTAACTCACTTTGTATTACACAATGAATTAGTCTTCTTGCTGGGATGAAAAGGTCACCCAACTGAGCTGATATTCAGAAGACGATATAATAACAAAAGCATGGATAAACATGAAACTATGAATACAAGTCAGTATGTTGGAATAGACTATGAGGTTATATGAAAAGTAAAAAAATTGTCAACCCCTACAGACATAAAGACCCCAGAATTTATTGTTGCAAACATACCATCATTAAGCATGTTGCTGTTAAAATTTTCTCACTTTTTTTTTTTGTTTTGTTTTGTTTTTTTTTGTGGTGGTGTGTTTGTTGTTGTTTTTTTTTTTTGTTAGGGATGCTTCATTACTTATCTGGTTCTTGCCTATTAATCTACAAGATCTGAACTTTAAATATTTTTACATTAAGATCATGCATAGCAACAATCAGTTGAAAAAAGAACAGTTTTCCAGTGATTTTTTACCTGAGTTTTTCAGTTGTTTATCATGGTATAAAGCCTGCTTGAAAGCACCACTCACATAAGGGGTACTTAGGTCACCTCTGCCCAGCTGTAACTCATCACGTGATTCTTTCATTTGCTGGGAAAACAAATAAAGCACGGAGATCCCAAAACCTCTGGATTATTTTGGTCCTGCCCCTGATAGCTTAGATATGAACAGAAAGGAAATAAAACAGCTCGAACAAACTCTTAACAGTTTTACATGTCTGTAACATAGTTAGAGTGGTAGTAACCCAGGTAACAACAGTTAATTGGCTTTGGACAGGCGAGTCCAAGATGTTGGCCTTGGGTAATATGATCAATGAGGTCACTGGCAGCTTTTCTTGACCATGTAAGTTAGAAAGCAACAGGGAAAATAATAGTCCTTTTTGAGGGGAGAATATGACACTGTGCAGAGGTCTGAACCTGCACTGGCACCATTACATCTAGGAGCTGGACTGTCAACCAGATTCCAGACACATCAAGCAGCCAAACATGAACGTCCAGCTCCCGTGGGTGTGTGATGTCCATCATAGCTGGCCCATCTGGATATGATCCTGGCCAAATGGCTCTAGGTGGCCCTGCTTCAGCAGGGACCTCCAGAGGTCACTTCCAACCTCTAGGATTCCTCTGATTCTATCTGGTCAGGCTGCCATAAACCCAACCTTTGCCATTTCCTGAAGAAGTAAACAGCAGTCTCTGGAAGAGTCTCCCCAGAACATCCTCTTCTTCCAGTTATTCATTTCAAGGAAAGAATTTAACACAGTTTTCTGAGAAGCTCATTGTTTTAATTGATATGCAGAACTTATTCTGAACAAGAAGAGAGGGATTGAGTAAGGAAAGCAGAGATGACTCATTCAAGGACCCCAAAGGAGCTGACCTGGAACACATCTATCAGACTGCTCTACTTTGCTGAAATACAGACTCATGTGGACATAAAAGCAGAAATTTTAGTGCCTATAGAATTAATCAGGCATTTTAAGACCTGCATATTTTCAATTACGTAAAATAGAGACAACATTATTGTTGTCTAAGCATTTGGTATTTAATCAAAATAAGAGTTATGAGGGTGATATGATAATATTAAATTTTATCTATGGGGTTTATTTTCAATATCTGAAGAATAACTAGTTTAATAAAAAAATTATGATAAAAAGGAACTTGAGTCTCCGTCCTTGGATGTTGAGTCACCATCCTTGGATGTATTCAAGAAATGTGTAGATGCAGAACTCCAGGGCATGCTCTAGTGGCTATGATTGTAGTTTGTTCGTTTGGGTTTTTTAGTGGGTTTGTTTGTTTGTTTGTGGGTGTGTGTGTGTGTGTTTGTTTGGTTTGGTTTATTTTGGTTTTGGTTTTGTATACTTTTGGCTTTGGTTTTTTAATGGTTGAATTAGTGATCTCAGAGGTACTGTCCAATAATTACTATTCTGTGACTTTGTGATGTACTTGCTGGGAAAAAGTTGTAGGACAGCAGGAAAAGCATTCTGCCTACTTGTCTAATGGCTACTTTTCCCTTTTGCTGTCACACAATATTTTTTACTTATTCTCTATCTTTAAAATGCTCACCTGACATATACTGGAACTCAGCACCCTAATTCTGTAAATAGAGAACTGAAAAATCCAGGTAAAGTGATGTTCAGTACATAAATGCAAGGTAGCAATTTTATCATTAAGATGTATCAAAATCTCTAGCATGTTTTGATCACCTAATCTTTCACTTGGAAAGTTTTACACCAACTAACATAGCAGATGAAAAATGATTTGCAGACTCCATCCTGGTTCTGCAATCCAAAATACAATTTGAGAGATTCACAAAACCTCACAGTCTTGGACTGAGTTCAGGAATCAATCACATACTCAATTTTCATCTAAAACTAGTGCCATATATTAGTACCCTGAAGTTTCCTTGGCTCACTTGAAGATGTTCCCTATGAAGGAACAAACAGTAGCAGTTTGGAAAAAGAATAAAAGCATTTAAAGTAGATTACAACTATTCATTTGAATTACTAGAACTAATATAAATTTAAGTCCAAGGACATCTTGAGAGAGATGTCTGTGATGCTTCTGAATTAAAGAAAAGTATACATGGAAAATACTAGATAGAGAATAAGAGGTTTTAGCACAGATTAAATCTTGAAAAACCTGTCTAGTGGCACACTGAGCCATTCTTATTTATATACTTCTGTGTTTCTTCAAAACATCCTGAGTCAACTCCTTTCCAGCTTGCAGTCAAAGCAGTCTCCTGCACTTTCTGTTGATATCCCCTGTGCCTTTTCCCCTTTGCTTGCTATGCAAGTTAAATATAATGTGCATTACAAAGAGTCCTAATAATAACCTTACTAACCTGATATGTAAGCAAGATTGTAATGATACGATTTTATCACAAGGTCCAGCATGGGTGCATGGGAGCTATAATTTACGGGAAAAAAAACAGGTTGCAGGAGAGGACCTAATTTGTGTTTATAAACTGTAGATCTATAAAAAAAAATAAAGAACTTGGCAAGTTTGTAACAACAAAATGTACATGTATCTGTTGAGGTAAATAACATGATTTGCATCAATATTTATACTATTCTTCAACAGGAAATGAAGCTCAGTTCTTTAACCTCCCATTGGCAGTGATACCTCTCCAGCTTTCCGCCCACAGCATGGAAGTTCCAAGTGAGCCTATTCTGGCGAATATTTTGTAACCTGTGAATTGAAATTGGGAGCAGAATGACCCCTCCGCAATCCAGGAGGAGATGGTCAGTGACCAGCTCCACCATATAGATGTGCACAAATCTATGGAACTTAATGGGATGCACCCAAGAGTGCTGAAAGAGCTGGCAGGGGTGCTCACTAAGCCACTTTCCATCATTTATCAGCAGTCCTGGATCAATGGAGAGGTACCAGCAAATTGGAAATCAGCCAATATAACCTCCACATGTAAGAAGGGACAGGAGGATGATCCAGGAAATTACAGGCCTGTTAGTTTGATTTCAGTACCAGGGAAGCTGATGGAGCAGACCATCCTGAGTACCATTATTCCGTACATTCAGGACAACCGGGTGATCAGGCTCAGTCAGCATGAGTTCATGATGCGCAGGTCCTGTTTGACTAACCTCATCTCCCACTTATTGATGACGGAATGGCTGTGGATGTTTTCTACCCTGACTTTAGCAAGGCCTTTGACAAGGTTTCCCACAGCATTCTCCTAGAGAAGCTGGCTGCTCATGGCTTGGGTGCACATACCCTTTGCTGGATGAAAAACTGGCTGGGTCCAAAGAGTTGTGTTGAATGGAGTTAGATCCAGTTGTTGGCCAGTCAGGAGTGGTGTTCCCCAGGGCTTAGTGCTGGGCTACTCCTGTTTAATATCTTTAATGATGATTTGGATGAAGGGATAGAGAGCACGTTCAGTAAGTTTGCAGATGACACTAAGTTGGGTGGGAGTGTCAATCTGCTTGAGGGTAGGGAGGCTCTGCAGAGGGATCTAGATAGGCTCAACCAATGAGCCAAGGCCAATTGTATGAGTTTCAGTAAGGCCAAATGTTGGGTCCTGCACTTTGGCCACAACAACCCCTGGCAGCACTACAGGCTGGGGGAGGAGAGGCTGGAGAGCTGCCCAGCTGAGAGGGACCCGGGGGTGCTGGTTGACAGCTGGCTGAACATAAACTGGCAGTATGCCCAGGTGCACAAGAAGGCAAACAGCATCCTGGCCTGCATTGGGAATAATGTAACCATCAGGACCATGGAGGAGATCCTGCCTCTGTACTCAGACTTAGTGAGGCTTCACCTTGAGTTCTGTGTGCAGTTCTGGGCACCACAGTATAGGTCTCCACATCAAGGTGCTGGAGAGGGTGCAGAGAAGGGCAATGAGGCTGATTAGGGGTCTGGAGAACTGGCCTTGTAAGGAGAGGCTGAGGGAGCTGGGGCTGTTCTGCCTGGAGAAGAGGAGCCTGAGGGAGCCTCATTGCTCTCTAAAACTACCTGAAAGGAGGTTGTAGTAAGGCAGGTGTTGGCCTCTTCTCCCTAATAGTGATAGGACAAGAGGAAATGGAGTCAAGTTGCACCAGGTGAGGTTCAGATTGGTTATTAGGAAAAATTTCTTCATAGAAAGAGAGGTGAGGCATTGGAACAGGCTGCCCAGGGAGGTGGTGGAGGCACTGTCCCTGGAGGTGTTAAAAAAATCGGTAGACATGGTACTACAGGAGATAGCTTAGTGCTCAAGGGGGTGTAGGGCTGATGGTTGGACTTGATCTTGAAGTTTTTTTCCAACCTTAACGATACTATGATTCTATGAAATGGTTAAAAAGTCTCCTTCTTTGATTGCTTTATAGGTTGGTACTACAATTTAAAATATGAGGCTGCACAGCATCCATAATCAGGAAATGTTGATGAATCATGTTAATTACATCCAGAATGAATGAACATGGCAGTCAGCCAGAGCTGAAGGCTTTCCAACACATGTGCACAAACCCAAATTTATGCATAAGTGTCACTAAGCTTTTTACAGGATTAGAGAACCCATTTGTCTCAATGTCAGTAATGATGCCAGTTCAGAGACCTGATGAAAAGGTCCTAGAATGAAGTTGTAAATTTAATGCTAAGAAAATTAAATAAGAAATGTATTAGAGTTCATTTTGTTCAATAGTGTTTCTCATGCTCTGAAATGAAGACTTGTGAGATCCTGACCAATAGCTGTCAAGTACCAGAGGGCAATGCTCAGTTGCCCTGATTCCTGGAGGAACAAGGGAAGCTGAAAATGCTCTCATATAGGATGGTCATGTTTTTCCAATTCCCTAACCTGTGGCGTGCAGGGGATTTTAACACTGACTTTCACTAGAATTGTCAAGGCTCAGCTCAGCTATATCTTCTGCTCTAAGATCACACCTTAACTTTTGCCATGCAACCAGAATGGAAGACAAAGTACAGCAGGAGCAGGTCCAGCCCAGATTATTTTGCTCTTCAAAACAAATTATGAGAATGAAGCAGGAACAACCCTGCTCTGAACACAAATCCAGGAGGAACAGAACAGTGAAGGAGAAGAGCAAAAATGCAGATTAAAAAGATAAGCCAAAATACATGATATCTCCAGAGTGACACTTCATTGTATATTTTTTATCCAAACATCAGCTATAAATAAACTGAGTTTTTGTAATTTATTATTTTTTCCACTGAGTTTTATTCGTACTTAAGAGAAAAGAATACCTGGAAGTCTCTTTAGTTTACTTGCTATATTTAAATTATCTTTTCAAAGACTCTGGTGAGTAATTTCACACTATTTTAAATATGCCAGCCAAAATGAAGCTTCCAGTATTTTTTAGACCAAGAGGTTGTTGGTAATTACAGAAACATCATCTATTCGTAAGCATTTTGTCACCACGTTTTACTAAGATTTCTTGCCATACTTTAATAAGATTAACTAAATAGTTTAGACACGACATTCTATAGATTTTCTAGGTATTTTCATGTACATCAATAAATTAACTTTTTGGGGACCATGTCCTTTCAGCTTCGACAACATACACATTCAAAATGAATTCTGCCACAACCAAACCTGTAAGTGTGATACCCCAATTTTGGTCCCACAAGGAAAGTTTCTGGATTTAATACTCCAAGCTAACATTAACTTATGAGTGTTTTTAACCCCTCAACTAGAGTTCAGTGTATTCTAAAGAGCATCTGGGACCAGCTGCTCCAAAGTTAATGAAAAACTTAAATTCTATTCACCTGTACAATTTTGCTATTTATTTTAGGGAATACTCTTCAAATATTGCAATAAGAAATCTCTTTGCATAAAATGCTGTGTTTGTCTCCTGGAGGGAGAGGTCCAGGGGCATGCATAGAGGTGACTCATATCTAACTCCCTCTGCCTTCTATTTTCTGCTGTTTAGGAGCTCCGAGTTTCCTAGCCAAAAAGAAAGGATTAGGCACAGAAAGCTAGATAACATTTAGGCCTTCTGAATCTGTACCAAAAAACTTATTAATGGACTTGCACAAATCCCCATTGAAATACATAAGCTTGTAAATTTTAGAAGACTTCTGGTATCCACCACTGTATAGCATAAGTGAAAGGACAATTTTCAGTGGAGATATATTCCACTACCAAAGGTTTATTTTTCTAGCTGCGATGCTTTTTCTTGAAGAACTATGTATAGGTTAATTAAAATTTGCAATACCTGAAACTGATGCTTGTATTTGTTTGTTGGGTCTTTTTGAAAATGAAGAATATAGGGAAGAGGATAAGTAATGTGTCAAAAGCCAGCAAATGAGTGAAAACATCCCGCTAGATTTCAGACATGTTTTAATTTATAGCGCATTATTCAGAGTCTAATTTCAGAAATTGTCTAGTTAAACCTCAGCTGAAGAAGAGTCCTTTCTTATTTCTAAGAAAACTCCAAAACCTAAATTTGCACAGGCAAAAATCAGTCTAGAAAAACTTTCCTGCTTATTTTAGAATGTGAGCAGAGTTTTTAAACTGTACATAAGGCTATTTGTAAATGAGGATGAGATTTTTTATATATATGAATGCATGTACGTGTATATATATATTCATACAAACTCACAAGAAAAAGTGAATCAAAGATGATATGAATTTAGAGGACTCCTTGAAAGAGTTAAAACTGTTTTGTTTTTTTTTCATATCTATAATCTTGATGGAATCCTTGTTTGCAACAGGATGCCATGACATGCTATTTTCCTCTCTTGGAGGTAATTCTCTAACTTCCCACAGAAACATTTTCCACTCTATTAAGAAAACTTACTCCAAGACAAAATGTAGTGTCAGTCTGTAAGTATTTAAAAGAAGCAGTAATGGATATGCACCCCCTCTGTACTGACAAATAGTGACTGGTGATCAAAGTAAGAAAATACAGTGTCATTATATTAAATACGCATACTAAAAAGTAAAGCAAATGTAAGTGATACATAGGAGATTATATTTGCCTTACCATTAGAGAAATATCTGAGTTGAATACAGATCGAATTACCGCTTCAGGCAGAAAATTTCATAGTTTCTTGAAGAAAAAAGACAGCATCTTCTGATAATGTGACTACAGGCACTCGAAGGGTCAGACGGCAGCTGCACAGAGCTCACCTGCCTTCACTTCCCTAACAAGGTATTCTAAAGGAACCTGAAAAGCATTTTATGGCTATTCAGGTCAGCTTTTTATTTCTGCTAACATCAGTAAAGATTCTGCTCCAATTGCAATCCCGTAAAAAATATATCTTGTTTTGTAAATTGCTTGCAAATTATTAGGGAACGAACACACTACAAATGGGTAACCAGTATTTAAATAATTTCAGAAAGCTTAGAAAGAAATTATTTGTAAACCTAATACAGTGGATTGCATCCTTAATAAAATCCTTAATAGACAAGATTGAAGGTAGAGGAATAAATCTACATTTCACTGTATTTTGCAGTTAGTGCATTTAATTTCCATTATCATGATAAAGCTTATAAATGTCAAGTAATATTATTTATATCTATAACAAGAACAAGAGAGAAATTATCTGGAGGGATAAACTTCAGGGGCCAGTGTAACTCATTCCTTCTGTACATTCACCATTTGACTGTCTTGCTTAATACACAGAGCCTGTATGCAATGTCAGGAAGGATATTAATAGTGACTGTATAATTTATTACCACCATCCCCCGACTATGAACAAATCCTTTGATATAGGCCACCACACAGCCACTGTGATGACAGAATTATTTTCACTGCTAACCTGAAGAGGATTTAACCCAGTGATATGCAAGTGAGAGATGCGAGCCCCACTTGTTTAAGACTTCAGTTCTGTAAAAAATAATTTGAAAAAGTAAATACTGTGCCAGTTTTTAACACTATGTTGATTCATACTTTAAACAAATATTGCAATATTGCACTGTTAACCACTTTTTAAAACTTGCTAATTCAATCCCATTTCTAAATATCTATCAACTTTTTCTTTCACCTCACTAATGAGATCTGTTAGTGGCTTTTCACAGCAGGCGAAAGAACAATGTGCCACTGGGGAGAGGTCAACACAAGAAGCAATTTTTCCTCGGAAAAAAAAGAACAAGAAATTTTCTTCTTCTGACCAAGCTGCAAACACTTTGAAGTATCACTGAGAGCTCTTAGCTACAAATGTACTCAGTCAGACACTTCTGGGGGGCACTGGCCTGCATATTCATACGAGTCATAACAAATTCTGGACTAGAAAACCATTTTATCAGTCTGCATGAGGTCTGCAAAATAGCCTTGCCTGTACCCTCCAAATTATATCCTTGAAATGGTCTTTGTCAACACTAAACTCACAAGAAAGAGTCTTACATGTATACACTATTACATCGTATACTGGCGTCATGGGGAAGGTGGTATTGTAGAACCCAGGGCATTAGCAGAATATAGCACAGCAGTAAACAGGACTGTGACCTGCCTTACTACAATTGTTCTGATGAGTGAAAAGCACTTCCTAACTGAGAGTGTTAGAGTACCACACTCATTGCAAACTCTGGAGATAATCCACAACAGGTTACTTTCAGAAAACTAAGGTTATCAGCAGCATTTTTTCCGTTTATTAACAGGTACCTCCCCAGTGTCTTGATCTGTGCATTTCAGACAGGGTTCTCCATAACTCTGTAACTCTAATTAAAATAAAAAAGAAAAAACGCTATCAAGAATTTTCATGCCTTCACATACCACAGCATAACAGGTTTGTTGCTTTCCCAGCTTTTCCACTAGAAAAAATAATGACTATTCAGACAAGTAAGCACATCTGTTTCAGTGTGCAGCTGGTATGTCTTCAATTGCTGATAAATGAGATTCCCAAAATGTTTGGTACAGGATGCGCTTCTGATCTTGTGTCATTATGCAAGTCTGCTATACTGCTCCTAGCTTAAAAATGTTAAGAACAGCTGTGATACTGAAAAGCTAGTTGAAAAGCTATTGAGTTGCTATTGGAAGAAAAAAAGTGCTGAGCAGTGAATATTCCAACTTCTCTAATGGCTATCTTTAAACTTTAAGTGTTGAGGTCACATAAAAATATTGATAAAAAATTAGGTCTACTTCCTCCCTCCTTCTTTTGGGATTGCAGGGCCATGAGTAAATCCTGTGTGTTCTTAGTTATGGAGAAAATGTCAGGTAAGAAGGAATTCCTCAAATTACACTGAAAAATGACAGGACTCAACTGAAAGATTAAATCACACAATTCAAAGTAGATACAAGCTTAAAGGATGAGAGCATTCAGAGACTGAAACAAGCTGTCAATGTAAACGTTGCAATCCTTCTTGATGCATTCCGATGAAAAATGATCCCTTTCTAAAATAATTATTTAGCCAAAAATACTCATTCCTATGCAAAGACAGCTCTGTGCTGTACTGACTGGGTGAAACAGTGATGGCCTGCAATGATGAGGCAAGAGTTTGCTATTGTTTAGGGCCTTACATTATAATGCAAAATTCTCAAAATATACTAAAATAATCACTGAAATTTTAACCTAGAGAGAGTTGCTTAGAAAAACCATCAGGTAGATCAAACACCCATAGCAGGTTTCTAACTTTATTCCCAAGGTAGTTTTTAAAAATGCAGGCCATCTTTTTGCTATTTCAGTACAGACACATAAGGGCAAAGGTCTAAGACATAAGTGTTTGAGTGACTCATGTACAAAATAGCATCACCAAAAAAAAAAAATCCTTGCAGCATGAAAAACACCTTTGTATCCTGCTTGTTCAGGCAAACCAGAAGTAAACAGTATTATTTTAAATTTTATTTTACCTTTCCACTTGAAAAAGTTTGAGGGCTGAAAATAAACATGGAATATAACCACAATCATTTTTTTGAAAAGTAACTAAAAGCAATTTGCAAAGGGGTGGGGTGGTATCAATTACCAACACATAAAAATATTGCTAAATCTTATGGGCTCATTTAAAAACCAATATAATATTATTATTGATCAGATATCCTGATACTGGAAGGGATCACACTTTGTAAACTAATGATGTAATAACAGAAGAAAGCTTGCTGGTTTCTATAGGTTTTGTAGATATTTTAGAACAAATAAATGTTTTAATGACTCTTCATTCCTTATAAGGACAGATATTTAATCTGTGGAATTATTTATAACTATCTTTTACAAGCTAATTTGGCAGTGAAGATTTTTTAATTCTGTAATCCACTATCTTCTGAAGAAAATTATCTCCTAAGAAAATTCGCCATTTCAAAAATTATTCTCTTTGCTTTTTAACCTAAACCAAAGCTTTCAAATTTCATGCTTCTCTGCTGCAGTCTCATGCAGCCTTACATCAAACGATCAGTAACACCTTTTTCATCTACTTCTCAGGCAACCTAAAGCACTTCAGTTCAGGAAAAGTTAAGAAGATAAACTTTGCAATGTGTAATTTATCTGCATTTCCATTACATGAATCATCTGCCATTGTATGGGTAGCACATCATGCGGGAATTCTCCAAGTAAAACGAACTCTCAGACATCACATAGAGTTTGCATTGCATTTCCTATACACTGACCCATCACCATTCAACCAGCACAGCGAGGTGTAATGAAGTCCCACTCAGATGAAACCAAATGAGGAAATGTATTTTTCTCAGTTTATTTGTCAGGAACAGACTCAAAGTTAATTAAAACTGGGGATGAAGAAAAATCATACAAATAGTAGCGTTTTGTATACCTGTAAATAGTAACATACTGAGGCAGAAAGTCCACTTTTGTACATGAAATACTGGCTTTTCAGTAACAATTTTGAACTATCTAGCTCAGTAATATCCAGGCTAAGTTTTTTTGGCTTTTTTTTGGTAGTTGTTGGTTTGTTTTGGGGGTCTGGTGTGATGCTGTGTTGTAGGTTTTTGGTGGAAGGTGGTGGTTTGTTGTTTTTTTTTCTTAATAGCTGGTTGTAAGGCTTAAGGAAAAGAGCCAAAGCTTAAAAGGAAAGTACTTATTCAGTCAACAGTTAGTTGGTTTCACCTTTTAAAAAGTATATTTAAACTTGGTAAGTTTCTTCTACTTAACAGTTTATAAACATATAATGTTCATTCAGTGGTCTGCAATAACATAACCACTATTGTAAAGAAGAGAGAATAAGCTTCTTCACATGTAAAATCTTATCTTTGTCTTCAGACAAACACGTTCTATTTTTTTATTATTATTTTTTTTATCTGGAAGTCAGTTTCCTTCAGAATGTTGTTTTCTTACATTTTTTCCACCCTTTTCCTGGATGGACTCGTATCATTCTAAGCCTAACCATTTAAGGTTAGACAATTTTTTTCTCCCCTCATCCTCTGCCCAAATAATCGAAACAGAAAATAAGGTCATTCATCACAGTGAGATAAAAATGGAAGTCGACTCAAGAAATGAAACGCAATTTCTTAGTAAACTTATAGAATTCCTACCCCACATAGTCTTAAGTACTATGAAGATGCTAAAGATGTACTAACCCCTGATTTTCTTTACATATCTATATTTTAATATTGATAAGAGATTACGCCAGGCCAGGGCTGATTTGCAGTGAAGAAAAGAGATTATAAATGCAATCTACTCAGGCATTCTCTGCCTGAATAGAAGAGAATGTCAAGCCCCTCTGATTGCTTTATCATCTCTTCTACAAATTCCTACTTACTTACCGTATGTATATTATGACAACACTTGCAAGGAAACCAGGGGTTTTCTTTGTATAGAAGCAAACCAAAGAGGAATAACTATACAAGAGATTTTAAAATTATTATTATTTTTTTTTAATTAGTGTTGTGAAAAGAACAATTCATGTAGTTGTTAATGAGATTTTGGGTTCATTCATTGTCAGCCTTTGGGGAGAAAAAAAAACACATTTTCATTATTTCAGAGGTAATCTCTTCCTGCAGTATTCAAGACCCATGATGCATTTCAAAAATGTGTACAGTTAATGGTGATAAACATTCAGATAAAAAAAGTTCAAAAGAGACCCTCTAATACTGAAAGATGTACTACAAAAAAACAGCAGCTCATTCAATTCAGATAACTAACTTGGTCCTAGGCTCAGAATCAGCTGTACAGGAAAGTATCAAATTAGACAACTGGACAGTTAAAAAGACAAAATGAGCTTCTGATTGGTGAAAAATATTTTTTTTTTTTTTTTTTTTTTTATATTGGACTTTGTTGAGTTGTTACATTAGTAAAGTCAACTCTAAGATTTTTAATTTTTTTTTTTTAATGGAGCCATAAACTTTTGGATACTTATGTCTTCACAGACTGGATATAGAATTTCAAAGGAGGACAAAACTTCTGCTAGCTTTGCAAAACAAAGGTATCAATAGTTATTCGTTATCAAGCTGCAGCCTTTACTTCCCCTTTTCTATGGACCCACTATTTAACTGACAATTAATACATCTTAAAATAAGTAATTTCATTACAGAAGACATTATACATGATATACATTCATATTCTAGATCCATAGGGCCTCTCATCCCTTTCTGAACAGCAAACTGTCTATTTCCAAGCAGAATGTACCAAATTCAATGCAGATTCTCTGTAGCTTCCCTTCTGCTATGTTGTAGCACATATATACTACACAGGATATTCTCCACCCTTAATAGCATAAAGTATCACACTATTAATGAGCTTCTGCTGAAGTTTTCTATTTTGTTACAGTAAAAACTGACCTGAACAAACTTTCCTTCAAACACTTGGGGCAGGGGGATGCAAATCTATAAAATATCTCCACTAGTTTCAGAGACTGTCTTATTAGCAGTTGTCAGCTGGGATACCCAGGGGGCTTCACTCACCAGTCACTGCAAAGCTGTGTCCCCTTTTCTAACCCTTTTGTGCAGTCTGACAAACACAGTGCCCTGCACACTTGTATAAGAGGCTCCTGTCCCTGATGGAACAAGGGTGTCCCTTGTATCCTCTGGCTCCACAGCTAAGCACACCCTAAGTTAGACCATCTTCTTTGAAACCGCCTCTCTCTGCTTGGCGGCACTTCTGGTTCAGTCACTCCGCCCTCCCTTGCAACCCCCGCAGTAGCTCTCCGGCACGGTCGGGGCCTTCCCGCTGGGCTGCCCCGGATGGGAATGGGAAGCGGCCGCCCTTACCTGGAGCGAACACCATGCTGCCTCCCGGGCGCGGAGCGGCTCAGCACCTCGGACAGCGGCCGGCGCTGCGCGGTGGCGGAGCAGGCTGCGGGCCGCGGTCCCTCCCTCCACACTGCGGCGGGGCGGGGAGGGAGCCGGGGCGCCTCCACCGCCAGCACCGTCACGGACACGGGCACACAGGCTCTCAGGGATTTATCACTGACACAACTCGTTGCCCTGCAGCGGCAGCAGGGGAAGGGCAAAGAGGAGAAAGGTAATAGCGATCTGCCCAGCAGGGTGACCAGCTAATTGCTCCCAATTACTGCTCGGCAGCAGCCCCGCTGCTTGACATTTCGGGGTGCACTCCTTTCACCACAGGCTAACAGCACAGCTAATAGGCTCTGGCCACACCGAACTCTGTAACAGTATTTTAGTTTTGAAAGCTTAAAATGCTGAGGAATTTATATTCTGATTTCACAGTCCCTTTAGACCAGCTCGATTGGACAGAAGGACTTTGATAAAAGAGAAAACATGAACATTTCAGTATATAAAAGATTACATCAGTGCCAAAAGGTAAACAAATTAATGACTAAGTAATACAATAAAGAAGAGGAAGGTAAAAATAGAGAAAAGACACAACTTTAAATTTTCCACCAACTTTTACATTTTACATTTAATGTACTTCTTTTTTTTTTTTCTTTTTCTAAACCCCATGATGAGTTCCTGTGGGCTCTGAACTTCTGTAACAGAAGTGAGATGCACAACAGCCAAAAGCAACACAGTTTAGAAAAACTAATTGTCCTATTTAAGCATAAACCTGCAAGAGGTATTTTGAAAAATATTGATTAATCAGTGCAAATTAGAGAAAGGAGACTGGAAAAAAAAATAGCACAATGTCTGCATGTAATTTTTTTCAATATACAATACATTTTCCAACCTCATTTTCTTAAGTTACAGATGTTCCTACAAGCTTCTTTCATTTACTTCATAGTCAAGCAGTTTATACACACAGAATTCTCCAATTAAATCTGTCATATTTTATGTCTCAGAACACAGAAAAGTGCTGACCTGCCTAAATAGTTCTGCCTATGGACTTGAGTAAGGGCTTAAGAATTACATCACCATCAAAGTCACACTAATTTTTGGGGGTTTTTTTTGTTTGTTGTTTGTTTTGCTTTTTGAACACTATTTAAGGTAATTCCTCCTTTGGAACGCCTTTCAGATTCATCATCACGTACCATCTCAACTATCAGATTTCTGGATATTCCTTTTATCACACATTAGTGACACTAACTTCTTTATTAACATTTGTTTGTCTTCTCTCTTATATTTCAGATGGCAACTGAATTAAATAATGTAAGCATTATACCTCTGATGGCTCAGAAATGGTGTTCCCTCTAAGAACATTACTACAAACATCTTTAATCTATCCTTTTGTAAATTTATCATCATTCTCATCCAGCTTATGTCTGAGAACTAGCAGGACATGCAGGATTTCAATTGGATTAATTTTTAGTACAAGTACTCCCCACAAAATGCAGACCAGATTACACTTAGCAATTTTCAGCACTCTTAAAGAGGTAGATCAAGGATGCCCTATGATCTTTAGAAAATCAGGACTGATACATACTTTGGAAAGACTTTAGGAAACTTGCACTGGTATTTTTTATGATGCATATGTTATGTGGCTCCTACCTATTTTATTCATGTGTTCATGAAAAAGAAAATTAATCCAACTTTTGTAAAAAAAAAAATAAATCTATTAGGTATATTTCTATTACATACATCCTCAAAAGAAACTAGATGTGTATTTCTAAAGGGGCTGGTTTCAAGACGGCAGAGAAGCTTGTTAAAAGATTTTCAGAACAGTAATTGTGAACCAGTGATTTCAAGGTCTGTAAGTAACCTGTAATATTCTAGGTGGATGCCTTTGACATGGTAACAGAACTGACATCATTCTGGTGAAAGAATATAGGCCATTAACTATAATATTCTATACCCATCTTCTTTAACTGCTATCTGTATTTAATCTAATAAATTACCCCAAAACAGGCATAACCTATTTTACAGTCTTTAGTTTTCTTGCTCCAATTAAAAGCTATCAGCAATTTATGTTTTCTGACAAAGGAAAAAAAAAAGTTATGAAAAAGCATCTTGGGCTTTTTTTTTCTCATTTAATTGATTTTTTTTTAAATTTCAGATTTGGTCTCAAATTCAAATGTACAAAAATCACTGAAATAATTGCATAGGACAGAGCTCTGTAGTGAATTTTCACCTAAAAAAAAAATTTCCAGTTAATCTAGTCAAGAACTAAAACAAACAGTGCACTAATAACTATACTCATTCAATTTCAGATGAGTGGAAAACACCACCAGTTATGCCCAGCTATACAAACACAAGCCCTTGAGAACAAAGCACATAGGTAAAAATGAGGTTATATCATTAAAATACAATACAAGGCTTTGTTAATTTAAAGATGTGCCATCAACTTGTATGAAATAGAAAAATCAAAAGCACTTACAAAAACATATGTAAGTATATAGTCCCTGCCCTGGTATCATCCAAGCTCTTACTGTTTGAGTGAGGAATTACTAGTTTTTGTATAACATCAGAAGACTTACAAGCCCTTGAGTATATACATCTTTTGATATTTTTTTAAGAAGTCTTGACTTACTTAGAGGGTACTTTCTTAAGAACTTTAACATTTTTAACAGTTACCTTTAGCATTTTCAGACAGTTACAAAAATCAAGTTGACGGATGTCACTTTAAATAACCCACTGCAATTTGTAATTCTGTGGTTTTACATCTGAAAGAAGCCCTTTATTCTAAAGGAGCTGAACACAATTGTTTGGTCACATAGATTCAGAAGCTTAGCAAACAAGTTTTAAGGAAGAAGCCATTTTTACCTGAAGATGTTCAATTTTTCAAAGTTTTGTTAACAAGAATGTACAGTTAACATTTACATTTTGCAGGTAGGCATCTGAGTGTTTCTGGAAGAATCATTTGGAAGTAATCACCTAAATATAAATGAAAACATTTTATAACAAAAATAAATAAAGAGAAATAGAGATTATCAGGAAGATTTCATTATGTCTCTATCAAACACTAATTTTCTATTTTTAAAAACTTTATCCCCAACTTCAAGAGAATAAACTAGCTCTGAGCCTTTTTTATTATTATTTTATTTCCTCGTACACATCAATGCTAATAATCAAACGTAGCTCTATGAGGGAAGACTAATATGATCAGTAAATCGCTTGAACTACTTGACATCTTTTACTAAAGTGAGTACTATCATAATGGTGTTCAAAAAGCAATGACAGCCACCGACTAATGGTTAAGCTTAACAATTAAAATCTTCAGTAGCTGAAGATTTCACATTACATCTGAAACTGCAATTTCACAGAATTACATCGGAAACTGTTTAGAGAAAATAATTGTGACTGAATGTCAGTAAGAGATATCTAAAAATACTTATATTAGTAGTTGAAGTGTCAATCAGCAATTTGTATAACAGGAATCATAATATTTAGTGTCCTAGAGTTGGATTAGAATAATTACTTCCTCTGTGATTAATATACCTCTATCAGACAGATGTAGGGAATAGACACAGAAGGGAAAATAAAGAAAATCCAAACCAGTAGAAGTACCATTTTCCTGACAAAAGAAGTAAATGGAAAGCCAGTTACCTTTCAACAAGTACTCCAAGAGAACAGCAATGCACAGGTTTTCAGCAGCCAAAAGGATGAGACCTTGAAAGCCATCAGGAAGTACAGGCAACATTTCCAGAGACAGGAAAAAGTGAATAACATTATATTAAAGGTAAATGTGGCCATTAGAGTTTCAGTACTTTAATCTATTTTTTCTTAATTAATCTGATAAACTGCATAGTAGTTCAGGACTGAGATCTACAAACACAAATAAAGTTTAGATATAGTCTAGATACAATTTAGAAAACAGTTTAGAAATAGCTGTAGAATTAGGGTTTTTCTGTTTTGTTTTTTAAATATCACAAAGATGAGTCCACCACAGGACTTCTCACAGCATGCAGAGATCCCAAAAGCCCCACTTCTATGTGGGGATCCTCTCTTCTTGATTACATTGTCACCCTCACAATATTTGAATGATTTGCACCCGTTAAGCTTCCCACAGCCCCATAAGTAGCAAATTGACTCCCAATTATAGATGGGAGTCAAAACTAAAGAGAAGCTTAACCCAAAACAAAAGCCAATGGCAAAATTCCAGCATAAGCAAACTTGCTTGTCACATGCTTTTAAAAATGTAGGTTTTAATTGTTACTATGTATATAGCTGTACATAATCATTAGTCCTGTAAACCAGTCCAGTTACCTTCAGACCTCTAGCTCATCTAAAATACAAAAGCAAGGGTGTATCTGCTCCTTCCTTCTTGCCAAGTAGACAGCTGAAACATTTTCCCTTATTTAAGGTCAAGAATTCCAGACATACAGTTAGGATAAGTTATTTTTAAAAAATATGAAGTCTCTTCAATAACAGTATTAAATGAGATCATACTGTTTTTCAGGGGTACAGGGTTTCATATACAGTACTGAAAACTTAAAGATTGAAACGCCACACAACCGTTGCAAAGTTTATGTCTCAGAATCCTGGTTTAAGCTCTATATTACACGTCAAGATCAAGAACATGGTGACCATGATTGTTACAAATCCTACTGGAAAATCTGGATGAATTTGTAAAATATTCCTGAGTAAAATATCAGAATGAATAAAAGCTGTAGTATAAAATAGAAAGAAAATATTCAAATGCTCTTACTTCAGATGGGGAAAAAAGTCTTGTTAAAAGTAAAGCACAAAAAAACTATGAGAAGTATCAGTGAACAGAATTTATTTCCAGGGAAGGACTTTTCATTGAAAAAAGGCAACTCTCCACAAAGAATGCCTTCTCAGCCTCAGCTACACAACCGAAGAATGGATTCTTATTCTTTTCCAGGTATAAATATGAAACAATTTGAAGGTCTGGATATAAAAATTCAATTATTTTTTTTACATGTCCAGTTAATACTTCAGATTAAGGAGTTTTAAATCCAATAATTCTAAGAACTTCAAGTTTACCATAGAAGTCTAAAGGAGAAAGACAGAAAATAAAAATTCTTAACATTAAATCAGTCTATCTGACATCACCTAATGAAATACAGCATCTATCCCTAAGCTTTGGATTCATATTATCTGCAATAACTAAAAATATTTATTATTTTGCATAGTAAGTGATCTAAAATAGACCTAAGAAATTCTTCACTATGAGGATGCTGAGACACTACCACAGGTTGCCCAGGGAAGTTGGGGATGTCCCATCTCTGGAAGTGTTCAAGGCCAGGTTGGATGGGACTTTGAGAAACCTGGTCTAGCAGGAGGTGTCCCTGCCCATGGCAGGCAGATCGAACCAGACGGTCTTTAAGGTCCCTTCCAACACCAACAATTCTATGATTCTATGAAGTGGATATTGTCTACTTCTAACACTTGGAAACACTAATCTATGTTGCAAAAATATAATTTTGCATAATTTTGGAGTTACAATTTTGTCCTTCAGTGAATTACATACCTATTGTGTTTCCTAACTATTCTTTTCTTCTTAACCTGAGCAATTTACCACAATTCAAGGTTTCATAGGATTTTTGGATGATAGGCAAACAGGGTCAGATTAATTTAAATAATAAAAAGAAAACATGACCTCCTCAACTTCAAATTCCAAATTCTGTTTTCCTGAAAAGCATAAATGAAGTGCACACGTCACCCTCTTCAAAATTCCACACATCTGCCACCAGTGGTTGTTGAAAAGGAGCTAGTCTGCTCTTTTCTGTTGCCTGGCTGCTTCTCAAAAACACTTTGCAACAAGTGCTGTATTTCATCATGTTGTTTTAATGTGATGCCAAAGCTGGTCAAGTCCTGCTCCATTTGTTCCAACTCCAGCAATATGCTGCTGCCACTTCTCTTCAATCAAATCTAATGAATTGGTTCAACAAGGTGGGCCAATATAAAACTCACTGAAGCGCTGAACGGCTTGTCCTAAAGCCACAAAAGCCATTAAACCTGAGGTAAACAAGACAGAGGAAACACGTGCAACAGGTAACAGCAAGAGAGGAAGGGAAAGACCAGATTTATCTTTTAGCAACATTTTGCAGTTTTACTACAGCATGCAAACCAGAAAGCTGCTGTCTCAGGAGGCAGTTCCACAATAGGCAAACTTGATCTAAACTGTGGGTGCTCTTGAACCTAGCCCTGAGGCAATCATGTGGGGCTGCTAAGAAGGTTAAGGAGAAAAAAAACCAACAACCCTCAAAACTGTTATTTGTTCTCAGGTACTTTGGCTCTCCCTGAAGTGGTTCACTGAGATATTGCATGAGTGCTACTGTATGCAAAAGTAAAACAATAAATCACAGCAACCACAACTTTGATTGTCTTAAATCACTACAGAACTGATCCTTTGAGCTCACTTAGCTCTTCCCTTAACTTGCAAACAGGGAAACCTGTCAGAATTTAGCTGTGCCTTGGACATGAAACCCACTGTTTTGGTGCACTACTCCTATTTTGTTACCACCTAGCACAGACAAATAGGTTTGAATTAGAGTGCTAAGCCTGTTCTTGTGTTATAAGAACACTGAGAATAGATCATATTTGGATCAAATCTGACAGCCATTAGCATGTTAACAACATAGCACATACTACCCAACATTTTATCTAGTATTCAGGATACTAGCTCTACCATAGCCCTCTGCATAGGAAATTCTACCTGGAGAAACGGGTGAAATTCTTTCCAGCTTCACTTGAACTTCTCCACCCTGAAAAGTCTTCAAAGAGAAAGAATTCAACAAGAATAAAAGAACTTATCTTAGGAATGAGATTTGTTGAGACAAGACAAACTTTAAGGGGGTGACTATATAAGACAGAGTAAGCTGTCACTCATTTCACTGCAGTTGAAATGAGGTCCTGTTCCTTCCTCTTCTCCATTTACCCTCATCCCAGCTCCTGCGTGAATACCTTCATCACTTACCTTCTGTTGATTCAGAAGTTTGACACCTTTGTGAGCAGGAAAGGAGGGGAGGTGAAACAGGACTCACACATTCAGATGAATTAAGCTTTACCATACAAAGTCTACTTTGCTATGCCTTTAAAAGCCTGTATTCTCAAAAAACAAGCTTTATAGCAGAACATTTTTTTTAAAAAATACACATTTTGAAATAGAGAAACATTCCATTGTATAATATCTTTCCATACATAACAAGCCTCTTTCTATTCACTTTACATCTTTGCAAAGCAATCCAATCAAATCCTATTGCTATCTGAGAAAACAATCCTTAATGTCCTAAGCAGATCTTGCGAAAACTTCAAGTTCTTTTGTAGCAGGAAATGGGGGCAATTACAATGACCTTATTTGAGATATGAAAAAGATGGATCTCCTAGTGTAAAGACAAAAGGGTTAATCGCTGCTTAGATGTAGACAGTATAAATACATACTTCTAATGTAACAGAGCTGTATGAACAGATACTTTATGGCTTTCATATCCAGGAAAACCAATCTATATACCGATTCTAAATGTTGGATTCTAAGGTAATGAAAACAAATCATCATCTGAAGCTACTGATTTCTTAAACAAGTGAAAACACATGTTACTCTAAATATAGCAAATAAAAAAATTGCATGTAATTTGGATTGCTTTAATAAACGCAGTGTTTAGACATTCTTCACAGTATATTCTTGCTTTTACTCCAACTCTGCTCCCTAACTTTGCCCATGCAATCTAAAACACAACAAAAACATGTAAACGAGCTTTACTAGTAAGGAAAATAGAATCAACTAGTATCTTTAAAGACATAGACCTGAAAACATAACTCTGTAAACCTCATTTATACTGATGACAAGTACAAAACAGATTTAAGTCATCCACAGATATCTTCTGTTGAAGAGGAACTCCTGCATGAAGTAATGCAGGATGTCATGTCAGTACCCTTTCCAATTCTGAGTGCAGAGAGAAGTCAATTTTGGAACTCAGAATGGAGTTCTGTCCTCCTACATCTTCTGGTTTGAGCCACCTGCAACACCACTGTAATAGTAACACTGACCCTGAAAAAATGGATCTTTATTAGTGAAGAACGAAGAAAGTATTTTTGTCTTTTAAAATATTCTATAGCTTGAGCTTCCTGCATTTAAGTTGCTTGCATATGCAGATTACTCATATGTATAAATAAGCCATTGGGAGGAGGTCAGAAAACTACAAATGTAAGCAGTGTAGGGTTTGGGACTTTTTGCTTATTATTTTTAACAGAAGGGGTTTGCATCAGAAAATACATTTTTTTTCTAAAACAGAATAGTATTTTTATGCTTTGGTGGAAAAAGTTTAAATGCTCAATTTTAATAACTGTCATAATTTTACTCCATAAAGATGATTTATACTCCTACCTCAAATATATCAATTTATTTTACTTCTGCATTAAAATACAGGTTTAAAACTATATGAGTAATACATAGTTACTGTCTTATTCAAAATGGTTCGGTATTATTAAAAAGCAAATATATTTGGAATTTCCATTCAGTAAGAATTTCAGTTTCTTGTTAGTAGCACTTGTTTTATAAACTTGTGGTCTTTCAACTACAGACTTAAAACAAACAAACCAACAAACAAAAAATATTTTGGAAGGAATCTGGGATACAGGTATCCAAAAGTTCTATTTTGGCCATGTTTTTTGATACCCATATACTACCATGTCAGGCACAGTACAACTTTATTCAAATGGTCTATGTGTTTTTCTATAGAAAAAAACCAGATGCTTAGCTATAGATCATTAAAAAAAACAGTAAGACTTCAAAAGCCTATTTCTACTTTACAGAGTTCTTGTGATGTTCATATTAGAATGCTGAAGTTCATAAAGTTTCAAAGTTCCATAAATATCTAAAGGAACAGGGCCTGCAAATAAAAAAAAATAATTAAAGAACAGTGGAGAGAAATACACTGAACAATGTATCAATATTGTATAAATCACTATTTTTAGGTTTTCTATTATTTCTGATTTCTTGTATTACATTTAAAAATCATCCCTGAGAAGAGTTGTCTCGACCCTTATGACACGTATTTAACAAAATCTATTAATGGAAATCCTCCATCTGTTCTGAAATGAATGTTATTATAATTGTTTTAGATCTATATGGAGACAAATGACAGGCTAACTGCCATAATGGAATTTTTAATGAAACATGCACATATCTGGCTCATAGAGAATACTACTGTGATCTACTGACTGTCTGAAACAGATGAAAATTCCTTAGATCTGTCTTTACCTTCTAGCTAGAATTATTCTGTACCAATGTGTAAATGTTTACATTCAGAAAAGTTTTATGTCATTAGTGGCAGATGTCTTTTGTTTCAGAAATGCTTTGCCTCTTCTGTAAGACAGAGGTGTCTAAACTTATAAGTCTTAAGAACAGATACTCTGTCCCTAAAAGTATACTCTAAGCTTAAGGCAGACTTTCTGATATCATCTGATATTTTATTCTGTGTCTCACCCAACTCTATTAAATTTAAATATCCTTACTTGAGGGAATAATATAGGCAATCTCTAGATTAGAAAATTGGGGCCTGATCTTCAAAAGAACTCATTTTGGGTACCCAAATTGCAAGATTTTGAGGAGTATTTAGTATTATGCTACTTACATGAAATAGGATCAGAACTCCTCAAAATCTTGTTGCTTAAGTCAGTGTTTTCTTTCACACAACAACCTTTAAAACTCAAATCTCCAGGCCTAAGCCTTTTTCAAATATTAAAGCAAAAAAAGCCCCACAAGTACTTAACTATGAATTGCTTCATCTTCCAATGTTTGTTTAAATATTGACAAGGGTGTGTTGAAGAGAGGGTGAGGACTAGAGAAGGGCTAGAAGGTATTCTTTCCTCAACCTCCGCAGTTTCCAAACCGAGTTGCACCAAACCACCAGCAGCATAACCATGGCTAACACATTTTGGATCAGAAATTAATCAGATACCAGAGCTGAAGATGTGTTTGCTTTTTTCCTTTTCTCTCTACAAAAAAACCTACTATTTTTTAAGAACACACAGGTAAGATCTCAGAATTTCAAAAGTTTGTATTCCAAATATTTCTTTTCACTCTAACTTATTTAGTCTTTTAAAGCACAAAACTTTTCAACTAAATGGCTGTATTTCCTTAGTCTTCAGATCTTTTTGCAACTAAGAAGACTGGTTTAGCATCTCAGCTGGTGTTGACCATATGATGCATTTGCATCAACGGGAAGAACCTCATTTCACATCAGTTAATGTGTTGCTGTGTTATATACATATAAGCCCTGGTCACACAAACACCATTCACATACTTAAATCCAATAGACAGAGAGGTCCACTGAAGCCACTTGGTCACCTAACACCATAACATAGACAGACATTCAGTATAAGCCAAAAAAATAATTGATTTTTTTGCTATCTTATGTATATTAAAGACATAACTGAATCTGATTTCACAAACCATAGACAGAGAAGTGTATGCTTAGGACTAATTCTATGAATTATATTTTTGCTACTTAATTCCAAGAAAAACATTTAATTAATATCTAATTATTTTTTTTTAGCCATCTACGTTTCTACAGCATTCTGCCATTCCTGCATGCTCACCAACTAGCTTATTTGTCTGTCGTTAGAAACCTTAATAGGAATATTAGGCTAGTCTGGCCGCACTAAAGTAAACAGCAAAATTCCCATTAATTGGACAGAATCTCATCCACTGTCTCATAAGCTCTGAAATAAGTTGTCATCCTTGTAAAAGCAAAAATAAAAAATTGCCTATTCTTCAATCAACACAGCTCATAGCTTACAGTTTATCACACTGGAAAAGCTCTGAGGCTTGAAGCTGACATACATCTGCTCCTGAACACGGCATTTTCTGGTGCAGACAGGGGAGAAGCTGGGCACAGTAGAGCCTTAAGATGCAGACAGATCTCCCTGAACTTCACAGATGGGACCCTCAAAACATAGAAGCCAATGTCCCTTGAGGATGTGCACAATGAAAAGGAACCATTTAGAATACATTAAGAATAATGTAAAGCTAAGCTTGGTTACCTCCACACTTCTTTTCTGAAACCTTTTCCAAAACTCTGAGCTTAAGTATTCTAGGTTTTCTGTCTGTATTGAATAAAAAGAATTGGGAGGGAAAGAAAAAACAATCTATTTGTTTTCAAAATAACAAAAAAAATAAGGTAAGCTCACATCCTTGAAACAGATAGTAGAAATTGCTAATAAAATTCTAAAATTCACAAAACTGAATCTTTACCCTCTTGATAAATACAGTCATTGCTGGTTTCAGGAACATACACCGGTCTTCTGACTCTTAAGCAGTCTCAAGCTGTGCCAGGGGAGATTTAGACTAGATATTAGGAAGAACTTTTTCACTGAAAGGGTTGTCAAGACATTGGAACATGATGCCCAGGGAGGTGGGCGAGTCACCATCCCTGGGGGTTTCAAAGTCATCCAGATGTAGTCCTTGGGAATATGGTTTAGTGCTGGACTTGGTAGAGTAGATTTAATGGCTGGACTCGATGATCTTAAAGGTCTTTTCCAATCTAATTTATTTTTTCTATGAAAAACTAGTAAGAGGCCAAGGCTCCTTACAAAACCTTTGACATGGGTGCAAAGCCATTGGTTTCACTGAATTTGTTTCTGTGATGGATTTTTAAGACCAACTCCCACGTAAGGTGTTTAAGCCTGTCCAAGGAATGTGCAACAATAAAAGTTGTTCCTGCCTCTGTACGCTTGTGTATTAAGAGTATGTACAATATCAATCTGTCCATGCAACATGCATGGACATCACGTAATCCTTATAGCTGATAACTCTTGCAGCTGTAAGCTTTAATAAAAGCAGAATTCACTCATTTAAAACACAATGTCATCACACTTTTAGCTGTGTCTCTCTTAATGCAAACCTGCTTTCCTTTAACAATTTTAAATTCTCAGCCTTGTGCTCAAATGTCAGAGGGCAATTTTCGTTAACAGTAAACCTTGTGTTCTTTTTCCAGTCAAGCATGTGCTGCCCTAGTAAGCTCCATTTTAATTTCTTACTTTCAAGAAAAACCAATGAGGCTCCTGTTAAGAGGTTATCTAGCTTATCCCTCAGATTCAAGGGAGACTTAACTATATTTAAACCATTCCTAACATATGTTTGTCTAACACATTCTCAAATAACACCACTGGTGGATATTGCAGTGCCTTCTCAGGTATTCTCTTCTAATGATTCATTATTTAACTCTTTTAAAGTTTTTCTTTATGTCTAATGTAAATGTTCACTGCTGTAATTTAACCTCATTATTTCTTACACCTTTTATGGGAGACCTAGAGAAAATTTTCTTGCTTCATCTTTTACACTTTTATCACAACAGATCTGTTTTGTACAGACTTATCAACCCCAATTTTATAATCTATGAAAAAGTGAACACAATTCTAGATAAGAAAACATAGCAAGACGTATTTAGGAAAAAAAAAGTAGATCCCATTTTGGACCTACTATCTTTATATCTATGATCATATACAGTAAAACATTTTAACAATGGTCATTTATCATGTTCTTCAAGAGAACCAATAAAATGCAATGAATACACATCCTCTGATGTTGCACAGATACAAAATGTATAGTTTGTTTACAAACTAATGTTACTGAATGTAAAATGAAGCAACATTTTAAAAAAATATATTGGTAAAGTCCCAAAGTTTACATTTTCTAAAATATTAAATTCATGTTTTATTTACAGACCAGCTTTCAAACAATTACTGGTGTTTTAAGATAACTGCTTAACCTGATGAGTACATGAATAAAATGAAGCTGTAAAAAAACTCAACCAAACAAAAAAAACAATAATCAAAGTTCCATATAACAGTTCCAAAAATGCTATTTTCTATTTAGAAAAGCAAGATGTGATCTACCACACAGTAACTTACCAGAAACAGATCTAACGTTTTCATATGCTATAGATATCGCAAGTGACCAATATTATCCAGCCACATGCCTAAGACTGTTTGTTGGTTTTTTTCCCATTCCAACTTCAAATGAAGTTTTGACAAAAGTTGTAGTATTTACAAATTTAAAACAAAGGCTCTGTATCCCTTTGGCTTACATTACCACTATTATTGTGTCTTCTCTTGTTGACTACACATAGCAGACTGCAATGCAAAGATCGCTTGTTTTGTTGACTCTGTGAGTTACCAGTTAAATTACCAGCATCTACCCCAGCTTGTCTGAAAAATAAAATAGACAACTGTATGTAAGAGACCATTAGTGAACACTGATTCTGGATGAATGATGACTTAAATCACTCACTGAAGTCTCCCTGTTGCTGCAAGGTAGTGTGCTGGAAGGTAGAAGTTTTTAAACTTGAACAGGAACTATTACCCAGTGTAACCAGCTGGAACACAAACCCCAGCCTGAACCTGTGGGCAGGTATGGGCTAGCCCATGGCTGTGCTGTGAAGGTGCGGCGGTCCGGCAGTCACATCCAGTCACCACCCAGTGCAGCAAATTCCCCTGTGCTGCCAGAAACACTCCTTTGTCTTAACTGTGCTAGGTCAGGTGAACTGAAAGCTGCAGAACAGACTACAGCCTCAGGCTTTATTAGCTTTAAATAATTTCTACTGAGTCTGAGTAAGGAAAATATCTCCTTTTCCATGCTGCACCCTTTTTTCGTTGTGGCTCTGTCCCATCCCCAGGATCTGCATAAGAATGAACATAGAAACAAATGAAACAGACTCTTTTTTTCCCACAGAAGGGATTGGTGAATGCAGGACTCTTCTGCTTTGCCAGCCAAGACCAATGTAAATAATGCAGGTTTGTTTGAGGAAAGCAAGTACTTCGTTAAACTTGCCACCTTGATTAAAGTAAGGGGATATCTGAGGAAATGAAAGAAGCAGTAATTTCATTTTCACCAATGTCCCCCTTAACACTCTGTTGCACCAACCTCTAGCACCTACATTAGGTGACAAAAGGAGAAATTAAAAATCTTAGGGAATCAACATCTGTTTCTCAAAAACTGTACTAATAACACTTTCAAAATTATGAAAAAACAGTATTTCCTTTCCATGTTTGTTATTTTCTTAGATCTCAGTGTTTTTTAAACATAACTCACTGATTTCGATGTCTGCATCATATGAAGTATTCCATACTGGATGAAACAAAGCATCAGCCGGTGATGATCCCTGTTTTATAGAGAACTTGATCAAATTCTCAAATTAAATCACGTATTAGTGCATTTTACTACTAATGAAAAGAAAACTATTCCATATTCTAAGAATACCCATCTCTGAAGTGTTTTAAAATACCTAACCAAGCAATGCTATGTGTTGCTATGTAGCATTCAAATCCTCTAAAAAATGTTTTCTTGAAAAGATAATTCTCCGTCTAAATGTATACCAACAATAAATTTTGTTCAATTTAATTTCTTATATTACTTCTGATAAAGTTCCTGCTTTAGTTTTTAACTGCAAGCTATAGTTTCTAGTTGCTGCTCTGCTTCAGCAGCCATAGCTGCTGCCTGCAACTGTTCTGTTTCACTCTGGATAGAATTGGCTGTAGTAACTTGTTTTCTTTCACTGTGCATATTGTTCTCATGCCTTTTTAGATCAGATGCTTTAGCAAAGGCTTTAGTGCAGGAACTGCAGACAAAAGGTTTCTCTCCTCGGTGTCTTCTTTCATGGTCTTTAAGGTGGGACTTGTGCTTGAAAGCTTTATCACACATATGGCATGCAAATGGCCTCTCATTACTGTGAACTCTCTCATGCTTTTTTAGATCTGGTGCACGAATAAAAGACTTGCCACATACCTCGCAACTGTAAGGCTTGTAACCTGTGTGTATTTTCAGGTGCTCTTTCAAATGAGCTTGCGTGGTAAAGCCCTTTGTACACATTTCACAAACAAATGGTCTATCAGCAGTGTGTAGCTTTTCATGTTTTCTCAATCGTGCTTCATCAGTAAACGTCTTACCACAAGCCTGACATACAATATGTTCCCTGTGACCATAAAGCAAATACTCAAACTTCATATCCCCAGCTGCTGTGGTCCAGCCTGGCGTCTGTTCATCTTTCACTTCACTTATGCCATCATTAAATGTCAAAGGCTGAGGAGTCTGAGATCCTAAGTCTTTTGATTCAGTTGTCTCCATAGGCTCTACTTCTTGGCCATAGCAGTTCACTTTTCGAACCTCTTCACTTCCCAACTCTTTTAGAATTGCCTCTTGCACTCTCAGGGTGGTGGTAGGTGATTTTCCATCTTCCTGACTTGGGGGAGTTCCTTCCACTGTCACATCTGATGGACTATCATCATGATCTCCAATTTCTTCCACCTCATCATCCTGGGTATCATTAGGTTCCCCCATGGGACGGTTTATTTTTAGACAGTACTTGTTCTTGGACTGCGTGTTTTCTTCAGGACTAGATACATCACGCTTTTGAGAGCAGAGTTTATCCAGAAATCGAATACCAAGAATCTGGCCTGAAGACATCATCAAATTTACATCCTCTTTCTTAACAGAAATCTTTGCAGTATACATGTAATTGAGAACTTCCTCAAAAATATCAGAACGAAGAAAATCTATTTCTATTACTGATGAACTATCAACTTCCAGTTTTTTGAAAAGCTTTTTGAAGTAAGTACTGCAGGCAGCAAGCACACACCTGTGTGCTCTGAATTTAACATCTTCAACCACGATAGCTATGTCACAAAATTCTCCTTCTAAACGTTGTTCATTTAACGTTTTCAGGAACACAGTTTTGTGATCGTCGTCATTATATTTAATGGTTTCAGACATACTGATGAAAAACTCCTGTAAAAAAACAAAGTTTTGACATTTTTATTAAGTAGCCTAAGTCATAAAATCCCAACAGCCAATGTCATTTAAACACTAAAAGAGCTACCAAACACTTTCTTTTTTTTGCTTACTACGACCAGAAAAAGCCTTTTATATTATAAAAGCATTCCTTTTAGACTTCTTTAAAAATTCTGAATACATAAGGGTCTTTCTTTAACTTGTACAAGGTACAAGAAACGTAACAATTTATAAAGTATGAAGTTTGGTATAGAGATATTTATTCAAAGGTATTGATTCAGTTATCCAAAATTTGAAACTTTCTCTGTGAAGTTAGTTCCCAGTAAATGTGTGATCCAACTGCAGTAAAAGTAATTATTGTAGCTAAATGAAATACTAATACTAAAAAATGTGTAAGAAATAGTCAAAACGTGTCAGTGTAACAAAATGTGAAATATCAAATATCAGCCTTACCATGAACAACGCAGGAAATTTTCTAAGCAAATGATTATTAAATATGTGTCCGATGATTAACCTTTACAATGGGCCGCCTTCAGCCTGAAAGACAGGAAGATAATAACATGTCGTCATAAACCATGTGCTTACTCTTCTCTGGCTCCTCCATTTCTCTGACTCCACTTTCCAGCTACTTACTCTGCACTACACCTGAAAGTCTGAAAAAAACTCTAGAGGAATCCATAGAGTTAATCCAGTAACCATCACTAAGGTCATTAGTCTTCTACTGCATCAGTGAACTAAGCAAGCTTAGCAGAGGGTCTGGCAAGCACAGCAAGCATCCCAAAGGACAGCAAACTGGGCTGTGGATGCATGCATATCCAGGACCAGGGAAACAAACATCAAGGACACCCGATCTCCAAAAAATGGAGATACCTGAACAGCAGAAGGAGAATGCAAAATGCGTAACTTAAATTATTCAACCCCACTCTCCCACAGGCTAGTGATGATAGTAGCAGGAAATGCAGCAGACAGGAGGGAAATGTAATATTCGGTCCAGACACCTCTCTCCATCACCTGGCACGGAGATACTGGGAAGTCCTTTCATAAATTCCAGTTCATCCCTGACCATATACGAAGCAGAATCAGCTGACAGGTATGCAACTTCCACTGTTGGTGCTGGGTGTTTAACATGGTATGGAATTTCAGCACACCACTGACTAAAATAAAACTGAGAAAAGCCAAAATTCTTTTACACATAACCAGGTGTTAGTCACAGAGGAAATGCATAAATATTTAAAACACACAAAAGAAAACAAACCCAATAAACACTGTGTGTATTTTTCTGGGCTCCCTGGGTCTGCGGTCCCAGGATGATCTACCAACCTAGCACCAAAGCGTGCAGGACAAAAAACCTCTTTCAACAGGACCTGTTTAGAGCTCTTTGCAAGCCGGGAAAATCACCACTTTGATTTTAAGCAAACGGCAAAACAATAATAACATAGAAGCAATCCCACCCTGTTTTGTTAAACAGGCAATTTTGGTGCAATTCTGTTGATATTTTACTAAGCGAGAACCGACTACAGGAGTAGTAATTGGCTGAACAGCGTTCCTGAGTGCACGGGGGTGTGTAGTTGGTGAACAAACAGTTACCACTCTGCGAGCGGAGCGCGCTGGGCACTTGTCCGCGGTGCCTCCAGCCCTAAGCGAGGCAGGGGGAAACTCCACCGCCCCCGGCTCACTCATTCCGCTGGGCGATCCCAATTATTGCTGCTACTACACACGCACGTTCTGCCGCTACCACCACAGGAACGGGCG
>NW_009970725.1:11604544-11622420 GCF_000747805.2 Chaetura pelagica
GTTACGCACCTCTGGGGGGTTGAATTTTAGAGAAACGACGCGGTCAGTGGAAAGAAAGAGAAGCTGCTGTCGCAGGACTCGCCGTCCAGCTCATATTTTTCTTGTCAAAATCAGTACATGAGGTGCTAGCCTGACGACACAGCGTTCAGTGAACTAATGTGTGGATAAATAAAACTAATGTTGCTCTCAGTATAAAGTGCAGCAGTTCTGCTGGAAGAAAAGAACCCAAAAACTTGATACCATAACTACTTCTGTTGAAAATGACAGTGACATGAACAGGTTACTGGAATAGTGGAATCATCCTCTGGGAGCAATGGTCTGTAATGCTCTCCAGCTGGATCACTGTCTTTTTAAAATTAGTAAAAGGTTTACATTTTTCTACCTGCTTTTAGATATAATGAAGTCCCTATTTTGCCTGGGTAGTCAAAACTGCCAGGCATTTTTTGCAGGAGCTTTGTTGGTTTGCCTTCAGAAGTCAGAAGTACCTGCCTCACATCTGCATTTCTGAATCCTGTACAAGAATTCCCTCCAATGCAGAAGGTGTTGGGTTTTTTTGTGTTTTGTTTTGGGTTTTTTTATGATTTCATGACATGCTTTGGCATGTCTTTGGCAGTGCCTCGGACACTCCTGTGATGCCCTTACTAGTCCTGAGGAACATGCAGGTGCTGAGTTTGCTATGCCACCTGGCAAACAGCTCTTCAATTTTTTATGCTCTGGGATTCTGCTCTGTCTGTGTACTGCCCGGCACCACATGGGTATACCTGGTGTCTAGGGCCAAGTTCTGTCATAATGCAAGTAATTGCAATTAAATTCCCAATGGAGAAAAGCATGGTACCATAGGAAAGGTATGGCTATCTATTTTTTATTCCCTGCTTTTCTATGTCATGGGCTACTTCTGCATTATATATGGTGTATTTCGGATTGTATCCTTAGTAGCACTCACTGAGATACTAAAATAGAGGGAGAGTGTGTTCAGCATCCAAAAATGTTAACTATGAATTGTGGAGAATGAAAAATGAAGCACTGTTGCTGCCTAACTC
This sequence comes from Chaetura pelagica, assembly GCF_000747805.2. NCBI lineage: Eukaryota > Metazoa > Chordata > Aves > Apodiformes > Apodidae > Chaetura > Chaetura pelagica. The sequence goes on from NW_009970725.1 coordinate 11,605,585, forward strand.
TGCTGTGGTTTTCATTACATGTGGTGTCACAGAATCACAGAATCTTAGGGGTTTGAAGGGACCTCAAAAGATCATCTAGTCCAACCCCCCTGCCAGAGCAGGGTCACCCAGAGCACATCACACAGGAACTTGTCCAGGTAGGTTTTGAATGTCTCCAGTGAAGGAGACTCCACAACCTCTCTGGGCAGCCTGTTCCAGTGCTCTGTCATTGTTACAGTAAATAAGTTCTTCCTGATATTCACATGGAACCTCTTATGCTCCAGTTTGCAAGCTGGTACTGGGGGAAGAAAATAACAGTTTCCCACACATCCGTTGCTCCTTGTCCTATCACTGAAAAAAGCCTCTGTCCTCCTGACACCCATCCTTAATGTATTTGTAAACATTGATAAGGTCACCCCTCAGTCTCCTTTTCTCCAGGCTAAAGAGACCCAGCTCCCTCAGCCTTTCCTCATAAGGGAGATGCTCCACTCCCTTAATCATCTTTATAGCTCTGCGCTGGACTCTTTCAAGCAGTTCCCTGTCCTTCTTGAACTGTGAGGCCCAGAACTGGACACAATATTCCAGATGCAGCCTCACCAATGCAGAATAGAGGGGGAGGAGAACCTCTCTTGACCTACTAACCACACCTTTTCTAATGCACCCCAGGATGCCATTGGCCTTCTTGGCCACAAGGGCACATTGCTGGCTCATGGTCATCCTCCTGACAACCAGGACCCCCAGGTCTCTTTCATCTACACTACTCTCCAGCAGGTCAGCCCCCAACCTGTGCTAGTACATTGGGATGTTCTTTCCCAGATGCAGACTCTACACTTGCCCTTGTTGAATTTCATCAAGTTTCTCCCCCCCCAACTTCCCAGCCTGTTCAGGTCTCTCTGAATGGCAGCACAGCCTTCTGGTGTGTCAGCCACTCCTCCCAGCTTAGTGTCATCAGCAAACTTGCTGAGGGCACACTCTGTTCCCTTCTCCAGGTCGTTGATGAAAATATTGAACAGCACTGGTCCCAGTACTGACCCCCGAGGGACTCCACTAGTCACAGACTTCCAACTAGATTCTGCCCCATTGACTACTCTCTGACTTCTTCCTTTCAACCAGTTCTTGATCTACCTCACTACCTCACCATCAAGAACACACTTCCTCAGCTTATCTACAAGGATGCTGTGAGGGACAGTATCAAATGCTTTACTTGAAATCAAGATAAACCGCATCAACAGCTCTACCATCACCTATCCATATAGTTACTTCCTCTCCCAGGTATTAGCTCTGTGGCCTGAGATTGGGAGTGCTGTTTGGTGAGGTTGCAAACAGAGAGAGAGTTCTTCATTTCTGTCTGGAAGAGCTGGAAAGCTGCCAGATTATAAATGCTACAGATACTGCTACCAAGAGTGTACAGTGAGCACCAGGAGTAAAGGCTGTTAAAATTTAGCAGAACCAGGTAATTAATAATAATAATAATAATAATAATAATAATAATAATATAGCAGGTGCAGTTCAAGCAGCTACTAATAAGTAGCTTACTCAAAACTATTGGATATGGGACATTTACATATTTCCCTGTGACTACTTTTGCTGAGTGATTGAAGTGAAGAAATAGAAACCAGCATCACATGCGAAGTGCAAGTTTCTTGTGGAACCTGCTTGTTTAAAGTGCAGCTGTGAACCTGTACATGCTATGATGGCAGTATGCTGGAAAGGAGCAGAGGAGCCTACAAGTCATCTCAGGTGCTGGTGTGTGCAAAGGGCAGGTAGAACTGTGCTAATGCATTTTATCAGGTCTGAACCTGAGCAATTTGCACTAGGTTTTTGGGGAAAAAAAAATAATTAAAAAAAATAGACAAAATGCAAAGGTCCCAGAAATTTCTGCTGGAAAGACCCAAGGTTGAAAGTATGTATTACGGAAGGTGAAGCATAAGAATATACAAACACATCTTTGCTAGCATGTCTGAGAGCTAATATACGTAGTTACGTCAGTTGCCAAAAGCAAGTATTTTTTCAATCTACTTCTGCAGAAAAAGTGTAGCCTGTAGGAAACAATGTCCTCATCATGTCTGACTGAGACATTCTTCCTATGAAATGACCCTGTACCAAGATAACACAGATTAATATTCAAGCTTTGAAGTAGTTTTTCTATTTTTCTGTCTGGTGAACTGGACTGTAGATACTGTGGAACTGTTGAACCAACAGGCTGTGTCCAGACTGTTTGGATTGCAGGCATATCTGTAGAGAAAAAGAGCCCTTTGTAGGATTCACTTGTTTGTTTAGAAAATTGTGTAACAGGAGTGAGGAATTACAAGCGCAACTTTCTGCAACCATAGTGAGGCACTGGAGATTGCATGAAGGACAGCCTGAAGGTTTGCATCTAGCATGTTCATAGAATCACAGAATGGTTTGTGTTGGAAGGGACCTTAAGGATCATCTAGTTCCAATCCCCCTGCATGGGCAGGGACACCTCCCACTACACCAAGTTGCTCAAAGCCCCATCCAACCTGGCCTTGAACACTTCCAGAGAGGGGGCAGCCACAGCTTCCCTGGGCAACTTGTTTGAGCGCCTCACCAATCCCACAGTAAAGAACTTATTCCTAATATCTAATTGAAATCTCCCCTCTCTCAGCTTGAAGCTGTTCCCCCTTGTCTTATCACTACAAGCTCTAATGAAAAGTCCCTCCCCAGTTTTTCTGTAGGCCCATTCAGGTACTGGAAGGCCACTATTATATTTCCTTGGAGCTTTCTCTTCTACAGGCTCAACAACCCCTGCTCTCTCAGCCTGTCTTCGTAGCAGATGTGCTCCAGCTCTCTGATCATCTTTGTAGCCCTCCTCTGGACTCACTCTTACAGCTCCTTGTCCTCCTTGTGTTGGAGGCTCCAGAACTAGACTCAGTACTCCAGGTGGGGTTGAAGACAGTGGAGTAGAGAGGAGGAATTGCCTCCCTTGACCTGTTGGCCATGCTTCTTTTGATGCATCCCAGGACACGGCTGGCTTTCTGGGCTGCAAGCACACCTTGGCAGCTCATGTTGAGCTTCTCATCAATCAGCACTCCCAAGCCCTTCTCCTCAGGGCTGCTCTCAATCCTTTCTCTGCCCAGTCTGTAGCTTCACTTGGGATTGCCCTGACCCCTGTGCAGTACCTTGCACCTGGGCCTTATTGAACTTCATGCGGTTTACGTGGGCCTGCCAAAGTCTGTTATAAGTGTCAACTGGTTTTTAAGTGTCAACTGGTTTTAAAGTAATAAGCATCAGTGGATTATGTGTGTTTGTGACCATTAGGTTTATGATGTCTGTATGAGTTAGAAGCCATCATATGAGCATTGCAATATTATGACCAGCTTTCATGTGTTCATATTGTATCTTGGTCTTGCAGAAATGGCCAACATACAAGGACATAGATTTTTTGTAATCAGCTTTCATGATCTGGATTTCTTGTCAGGCTGAGTGGGCCATGAAAGTGAAGATACAAAACATGCAGTATTTGTGAAAGAAAACTGCAGAGCCTATTAGCATAGTCCCACATGTCAGCAAGGAGGGTCTATGTAAGCCTCCAGAGAGTGTAGGTGAACGCGCTAGGACAGAGGAGGACATTCAGGGAGCAGATGCTCCTTGCAGTGTGTGTTTCCCATAGCAACCTGGCAAACTTCCCAGCAGAAATTTGCGTGTGAGTTAGTCATGCTTTTGCATCACTTACTCTCCTCTGTATTTTCAAGCATCCTCACAAAAGAGGGAATAGCAGAGATAAACGAGGAGGAGGAGAGTGTAGATGATGGAGGTTAGCAACACAACCCCTGGCTAAGCTGTACAAAGAGTAAGAGATGGAGAGAGGCCATCTGACCATCCAAATGATTGAACAGTACTCAGAGTTTACACCTGTGCCAGAAGGGACACAAGCCCTCTCTGGAGAACCTGATCTCTAAAATCTTATTTAATAGTACTGTATTCTAAGTAGAAAAACATCTTAATTGCATACTTTTCTTAACAATCATTTGTAAGCTGTAAATGGCATATTTTTACACACCTTAATACTGTCCCTGTTGGACTGTTTCTCTGTCTCCCCCACCCCCATCCTTTTTGGGGGGGTATATTTCTTAATGTTTTGGGATTTGCACTCCATTTCTGTACTGATGTTCTCTGTTTCTTCCTTATATCCCCACCATCCTCTCAGTTTTGCTTTTCTTTCTTCTCTTTCACTGTCAATTACCTTATTGTAGACCCAGTTCTTGAGTTTGTTTGACATTCTTATTGACTGGAACCATACGGACAGTGAGTGAAGAAAGATGGATGTCATGTTCTGGTGTCAAGTGCCAGAGAAATACCACAAAATTTCACTTTCTCTTCTTCTCCTGCAGTGTTCTCTCTGTATTTCCTTACTTTTGTGTCATTATCTTCCTGCCTTATTCATTTGTGATCCAGTCCTCTGATGCTGAAGCTAGCAAGTGCTGCAGGAAGAGGCTTTAGATAGCAGCAATGTGTACTGTCATCCACAGCATCCAGTGGAAAGAGAACACTGAGCAGACGTGAGAGGTCTCAGGGGAGAATAAAAGAGTGCTACATATTTTTGGATCCTTCATCCGAGGTAAAGATGGTACCAGATGAGGAAAAGCCTAATATTACACATTCAGTCTTCACCTGGATATTTCTTGACTTGTAATGGTGTAATGTATCAGGAATAGAAGGTATGTTGGTGAATTAGTTAATATTCACTAGGAAAGAGCTGTTTCTGTGCTCAGTTCCTGTTTGTATTTCAGACCTGCTAGCGTTATGATCACACTCCTAAGAAACAACTGATCCACAAGATTGTAACAGCTTCCTCATGCCTGATCTCTCAAAAAAGAACAGATTTCTCATTCACAGGTCAGGTTTATTTCTGATTTACAGAGCACATATACCATCTGGTCCTATAACATAAGCACGGTGATTTCAGTTTCAGCCATGCTTCATATCCAAGGCAGAGTCTTTCAGTATGCAGTTAATAGAAGAGACTGCCATTCTGTGAGTTACTTACGTGATGGCCAGTTGTTTGTATAAGTAGGGCAAACAATTTTTTTTTGGGTGAATGATCTACTGGTATGACAATGGACAGAGTGAAAAATTTAACTCTTCTTTCTGGTTACCAAGTTATTGTGGAACTTGTCACAGCTAACCCAAAACTTATTTTGATTAAAATTTTTGGACATGGCATTTTCTGAAAGAAGCCATGCTTGCCAAATGTAAACAAGTACTGTTTGCAATGAAGTATTTGCCTTGTCAAAAAACCCAAGCCTTTTACTGGTTTATTTATGGGAATCTGTGTTGTTTATTGGAAACTGTTCCCCACAATTATGGATAGGCTATAATTGAAAAATCAGTCATCTCACAGCTACAGCCCTCAGTCCACCCTCACCCTCATTCTTTGTCAACCTCATGCTTTGTTATTCCTGAAAGTCAGATATTTATTATTTACAGCAAGAACAACTCATTACATTCTCCATTTTATTTTTTGCTGTTTAACACTCTATAAATGAACTAAAATCTACACAGGGTACAACAACAAAAGGAAATTAAGCCTTTTCCACACTACACAAAATGCTTGAAATTCTATAGATGAGACTGAATGACCAGGATTCCTGCATCCATAAGCCTCTCACAAAATGCTATCAATAGAGAGAAATCAAGTGCCCCCCTTAGTAGATAGTTTGCCTGCTTCTAGGTGATACAACTGCTTTCTTCAGTAGTTGTTTGCAGACACATGTTTGCAGACATTTTCATAAGCAGTTGAGTGTATTGTGGCATTCATATGCTCAGAGAGGTGGAGAGCTCCCTACAATGAATGAATTGTGCAGCTCCATGTGTGACATTGCATTTGAAGGTAATGGTGTATTTTGCACATATGCTAATAACTGTGAACTTCCACTTTTTTAAAACTAAATTTTAGAATGGAGGGCACCTTCACTCACCATTCTAGTTGGCACATTTCAAGCCTTCTTCAGCACTTTCCCTCAAAGAGATCAGAAGGACTTAAGCTTGTTATACCTGTATTTTTTTATCTCACTTTTTTTTTTTTTTTATTTGAAGAAAGAATGAAAAACATTTTATGATAATGAAGTCTAACAGTGAAGTCATTAAAGATCTCTGGAAAACACATCATTGAAAAAAATCACAACCACAGGAAAACATTTGAACTGAGCTGGATTTAGGCTAGAGGCGAGAAAAGCTCAGTGCTCTGTCAGAACTGTTAAATATCACTGATTCTAACCCGTTCAAGAATTAGAAAGATTTAGATATTGGGAGAAGTGCTTGATTCATTTTGAGGGAATAAATAGTCCTAGGAAGCTAGAAGAGTTATCCTGATGTTATACAAGATTAAGGAGTTAAGGTTTAGCTTTTCAACTTTCTCAGTCCCATGGACAACCATGCAACCTTCATAACCAGTCACTAAAAGTAAAGAAAAAGAAAGAACTTCTGTATCCACTCCTCTTTCCTTAACTGACCGTCTCTTTGGGTGTATTAACAGTGGCATTAACTTCCCTGGAGAAAGAATTAGTCCTAATGGTCATATAATGGTAATATAATATCAGTTATTCAAACTACCTTTTTTCTTATTACCTTCTAATGACAAGCATACTTAAAATAAGAGCAAACAGAAATAGAAACTGAAGTTTTTCTAGTGCTTACTCTTGCTTACAATTTTCAGAAGAACAAGCTTCACAAATGGCCTTCAGGCAACTTTGAGATGCAACTCATTTGTATCAACACTAAACTGCTGTTTAAGATACCACTTTTTGTTACTGTTTTTAGCCACACTGTTACAGGAATGCTGCAGAAGGTGAGGTCATGCTGCAGCCCTAAAGTACTTTTCAAGCAGAGGAGGAACAAGAAAAGAAACAAAATAGAAAAAGCTAAGGTACTAAAGGAAAAAAATACATAAGTGGGAAGGTGAAATCTAAGGTTGGACTGACACAAATCCGAAGAAGGCAGCGAGTGGTACCAGCATGGTCCTATCTGGCTTAGACTGGTCAGACCATCCTTGTAGCAAGGACCAGCATTTCCACAATAGATTCTGGCCTTGGAGCAGGGCCAGGTCCCATGGTAAAGGCCATGGTTCCCCTTACCATCTGCTATACTTCTGCTATTGGTGACAGCAGGCTTTGTTGTTTGATGAATTTGGTTTTCAGTATTTAATGTTTTGCACAAGGGGACGTAACAAGTCATCGAATCATAGAATATGCTGAATTGGAAGGGACCCATCAGAATCATTGGGTCCAGCTCCTATCCCTGTGTAGGGCACCCCAAGAATCACACCATGTGCCTGAGAGCACCTTCCAAACGCTTCTTGAACTCAGGCAGGCTTGGTGCTGTCACCACTTCTCTGAGGAACTTGTTCCAGTGCTCAACTACCCTCTGGGTGAAAAACCTTTTCCTGATATCCAACCTAAACCTCCCCTGATTCAGCTTCCTGCCATTTCCCTGAGTCTTGGGGACTGGCCACAGAAGTGACCAGTATTTTTATTCTGTGTTAGTATTCATAAAATATTCATCTCATTGATGTTGTCAGTCTGCACCTGTCCCAAAGAGTCTGCATGATTTTTTGCCCAAGAACATGTGTATGTATATATCTCTGTATGTATCTATCTATATCTGTATCTATCTATATCTATATATCTATATATAGATATAGATATGGGTAAGCTGAAATAGGGGTGGTGGTGTGCATGGTTTCAGTTGGTGCACTCATCATGGATATAAGCCTCTCACTTGCTTGTGAAATACAGCACACAGCTCTGGTTCCCATGTTCAGACAAGGGTGCAAGGGAGGAAAAAAAACCCAAAACAAACAAAGAGAAAAAAGCTTCAAAATTATTTGAAGGGCTGAAGGAAGTGGGAGATTTTAAAAGCACAAGCTATTTAGCAGCTTCAACAAGAATGCATTAGGATGATTTGATTACAGCGACTAAGATACTTACTTAACTTAATGGAGAGAAAATACCGAGTGAATAAATGGATCTTCAGTCTGAAGACAAAAGACCTGAATTGCCCATAGCTGGAAGCTGAGACCATGAAACCATTCAGATAGGCAGTGAAAGATTTTTATTTTTTTTTTTTAAACAGAGGGAGTGATTAACTGTTGGAAAAAAAACAGCAAGAAAACAAATGGTTTCTCCATCTTTTGAAATCCTCAAGTGAAAAAAAATAATGCCTTTGAGTGTTATCCTTAGTCATATAATAGTTAATTGGCTCAAAGTAAAAGCAGCAAGTAACATTGTGTCCTGTTTTATCTAGGACGTCAAATAAGATGTTTGTATTAGTTCTCCTCACCTTGCCAATCTATGAAATACTGCAACTGCCAAAGGCCCACATTAAAAGAAAAATAATGCTTTGAAGTTAAGCACTCCAAGGGTAAAGAAGGCAGAATTAAGGTTACTCTAATAATCTTCCCTGTGATCCTCCGTGCATTTGCATTGTGATGCACTCTTAACTGCCCAGCCACTCACATTTTCCTCTCAACATGGACCATTTCCAAAGTCATCATCCTAAATTTTTAGAAATCAGACTCTTCTATTGCTTGGTCTAAAGAAGTAGCTCCTACCACTTTTCTTTTATGTAGGTCAGCCCTTAGTGAGGGGTACAATGATCAAATAATTGCATAAAGGACTGGCAGAATGAAAGGCATGTTTTATCAATGTCAAGTTAATGAAAGTATGGGAACTCTGGATCTTCAAGGAGAGGGTACCCCATTAGGCCACCAAAGTTGTCCTGCCTAGTCTGAAAGGCAGCATGGGTATGGAGAAGGCACAAATATATTCAGACCAAATATTCCATTCATAAATGCAGATACAGAACATTGGTCACAGCCTTGTTACAGAATACAATGCATTTTTGCTTGAAGGATTTTCTCCATATTTTTGTGTGCTACCTGAGATTCAGACAAACATAATGAGAATACTATATGCCTGTTAGGAAAAGAAATGAGACTGGGAAAATTTGCTGCCCATTCTCCTTACAGACAGTGAAATAGAAGTTAATCCATCATTTCTAATCCAGTGTATAGATAAAACTGGTTTAACAACTAACATGAATATTTGAACACATAACTTCATATTTAGAAAATAATATGAAATATTGATTGAGAAAAAATTGTAGAGCTATGTAATTAAATTTAATTTAAATGCATTATAAATATATGCCTTTCTATGGATCTGAATTTAACAGGGTATTTAGGAAATAGATGTACTAATTTAAAGTAAAATAATGGTGTAAGTGCATTTTTAGGGGAGAGGGGAAAGAGGATTTTAATTTATAGTGTTTCTTGCCTTTGTCTCTTAGCATTCTCAACCTTACATTAAGAAGCTGAACATAAGACTATGAAAGAAAAGCCTAAACCTGCATTTCATTTCTCATGTGTCCATCCCAAATGGCATGATATTCAGATGTTTCATCCAGCATCCACTAAAGTAGCTAGAATGTCTCCCATTGATTTCCATGGGAGACAGCATCAGGCTGTGCTAAGGACAGGACTGAACACATCCTTGCTGTCTTCTGATGCAGTGGAGTTTTATTCTGATAAATCTAAAGCTATTGCTGTAAATTATCAGTCTCATTTAGTATAAGACCAAAAAACCCCTATCCCTCCATTGAGCTTGATGAGAGTTTGGAAAAATAAAAATTCTCGGTTAGAATTGATATAAGTATTATTACTGCCTTCCTCTGTCTGCTTTGTCAGGACTGGATTTTGCAAAAACTGTATTTAATTAAGTCATTACTTCTATGAAATGTATTGAAGCTACTTGCATCCTTCCTCCTGTGTTACTCAATGTGAAGAAAGTTTGCAGAATAATACGACTATGCTGAATCCTATTAGCTTTACTGTTTAAAACTGAAGCAATCCCCTGTGAACTAGTCTGGATCTCCTCCAATGTTTGTTATTAGTTTATGCTTCATCCCTGTATCATATGGCTACTTATCTTGCTTGAAAGAAACAATGCACTAATTGCTTGGTGGTTTTGGCTCCATCTTTCTATTAAAGTTTACAGACCCCAAGAGTTCCAAAATACTTTTATTATTGAATTACTAACATGTCAGAGTATTGGAGCTTATTTATTAATAGTGTAGGATTACACAGTTAATACAAGTTTTTGGTTGTTTTTTTTCTAAAGACCGTCAGTTTCTTACATGAAATTAAAACAGTAAATTATTAATTGGCATTGAAGAGTAACACAAAAGGAAAAGTATTTGCTGTGGTGATGGATTGGGAACTTGGCTGGCAATCAGAAAGCTGTAGTCATTCCTTGATTCTTCTCAAAAAGGTCACAACCTTGATCATTCACCTCTGTTTCTTTCTCTTTTTTCCCTTAAACTGTGTTCATTTTGATACTTAACTTATAAAGGTTATCAGAAGGGGTATAGGCTCCAGTTACATTGCCTTCCATGTTGAAATAAAAAATTTTGTGATCATTTTTAGACCTTATTGTGATGTTTCAATATGAAGAGAGACAAATTGTTGGTAATTGGGTTTGGTGGGTACGGAGAAACTCTTACTAGCACATAACTATGTATCCTGTGGATAAGAATTATTTTAATCATCTCAGAAACACCCAAAAATCTTTATAAAAAATTAGGATTTAGTATCGTATTAAGTGAAACCTGTAGGTGGGATAGCTAAGGGAAGACAGTTGGCTTTCACGTATGCCAGCCATTGCCCCTATAAACACTTTGAGTAATCTTCTCTATACATCTGTACTGATAGCTCTGACTTTTAATTAAAAAACATATCCAGAAAGAAAAGGCCTCTCTGATAAGGATAATAGATTTGAACTGTGATCAATACTTCTTTTGTTGTGTAATCTTCAAGAAATTGCTTTGCAGTGGTTTTCTAAATTAAGAGAGCCAAAGATAAGTATAGCAAAGTGAAGATGTTAAAAAAATACTAACTTAAGATAACATGACTTAAGCAGTTCTTTCCTTTTCTCTCTCTTCAGTTGTTTCTTGGTTGCTCAGAGGCTTGTTAAAGAGTCCTCAGTATTTGCTGGACTGCAAAAAAGAGTGTAGTTATGAGGAAATAATATGTAGTGGTCAACAAAATACTTTCCTCCACTGTCAGTATGGACCCCTGTAAAAGATATTATGGTGGCCACTAGTGATTTCAAGGGATCACATTATTAAATAGTTTAAATTCTCTTCACTTGGTAGACACCAGTTCATTTTGCCTTGATATGACAGCATCATTTGTGTCAAGTCACTCAAGGAATTACCAGAGTAGGATATTCCTAGCAAAATGACTAGGGTTTGTTTCATAGAATCTTAGGGGTTGGAAGGGACCTCGAAAGATCATCTAGTCCAATTCCAGTTTCTTGGTTTTGGATGGCTGGTTGGTTGTTTTTGAGGTTCAATTTGGTTTTTTTCACCCTGATTGTAAAACCAGCTAGATCCAGAGCATACACCACCACTTCCTTGTTTCCTGTGAAGCCCAATGTAAAAAAAACCCCAAAACACAACATAAACCTAATACTATGTCTTTCTGAAGCTCAGATCTGACTGTGTTTAAAACACAACAATTATCAATAGTGTTTCAGGGCACCCTAAGAGCTGTGAGTTGGCTTTGCTGCCATTGGAGAAACTTTTTACAAGGGCATGTAGTCATAGGATGAGGAGGAATGGTTTTAAGGTGAAAGAAGGTAGATTTAGTTTAGGAAAATACTATTTTCTGTGAAGGTGGTAAGACACTAGAACAGGTTATCCAGGGAAGTTGTGGATGCCCCCTCTCTGGCAGTGTTCAAGTCCAGGTTGGATGGGGCTTTGAGCAACCTGGCCTAGCAGGGAGGTGTCCCTGCCCATGCTAGGGTGTTGGAACTAGATGATCCTTAAGGTCCCTTCCAACCCAAACTGTTCTTTGATTCTATTATATGATTCTATGAACTCACATAAAAGAATCCCCAGCAATAACATATTTTCTTATGCAGATTGGTAAATACAGTTACCAAAATTAGAAATGCAGTGACTACAGCATTAAAAAAGGTACAATGCATCAGGTACAGGAAACAATTACATTTGCAATTGGTCTGCTAGACCAAGAAGTTCTAGCACTGCCGAGTACTTCTTGCTGAGGCAGGAAACCTATGAATTTTCCAAATCTGAAGAGCTTGCATGATAGAGGAAGATGGGGAAAGATCCATGAGATGTAACTGCTACATGCTAACTGGCTGTGGTGTGCCACTTCTAGTGAGATAATTTTGTACAGTTGGACTTAGTCTGAGAACAACATTGGTTGTTTGTCCATAGGATTGTCAACGTTTCTGCCAAAACAGATTTATCTTACCAACTTGTTTGAGCAAAGCTCTTTCAGCTGTGTATGTTCCCACTATATGTGTATATATTTTCCAAACTGATAGGTGATGTCAAAAGCACATGAGCTTTGCAGTCACAATCAGGTTGTGTGCTGCAGTACTGTACAAGTTGTATGATATATAGGAAACATAACTTGCAATAAGTTATAGGCTTCTGTGAATTATTAGTCCCATGGGAATAAGTAGAAGTTACGTTTTCTTGGTCTGAACAATGTATGTTTTATTACCACAGTCTGTTAGAGTCTTTTCCACAGAATATTCAAATATTTCCAGCATGTGTGACTGCCAAGTTACTCAGAGCAAGTGAATGTTGCTCAGTCTCTGAAAGCACAGAGATGAATAACAATCATGCTTTGTGGTCATCCCAAATATTACTCATTCTGCTTTACCTAATGCATCCTTTGGACTTAAACGCTGACCAACGTCTCAGCCAAAGCTGTTAGTGATGTGTTAATGATATCACTACACCCTGTGATGGTAACATAACAAGCCTTTTTGCTTGATATGTGCTATGATTTCAAAATAAGGGAAGATGACGTTAATCACTTCATCTTTTCCAGAAGAATTTGCAACCTTATAGACTGATTATTTTACGTGTTGACAGCTAATCTATTTAGTAATTAAAATATATTATTTATGGAATTCGAAGTGGATGGCTATGCATTTTTCTCTGTTTTCCAGCTTCTGCAGTTTTCTTTCCTGTTTTTTTGTTGGTGTTTTTTTTTTTTTTTACATGAATGCAGAGAAATGGTCTTTCCCACATAAATGTGGGAAGAGAAACATGCTTAAAAAAGAACCCCTTTTCAGGAAACCCTAGACGAGAGTCTAAGTTACAGCTAAGTCACCAATCATCCAACTATGTTACTAAAGAAGATACAGCAGCTTCTCAAAGATCTTGGATAAACAGCACAGTACATGTGTGCAGTTCAGGAGGGACTATTACGGCACCTTCTTCCAGTATCTCTATGTAGCATAAGTTGAAGAAGAAAGGGAGAGGGAGGATAGAAGAGAATTATTTTTGTAGTATCAGCATAAAAGCTCTGGCTACTGTCTGTTAAGTAGTCCAATTTATAGAAAACAATGCTGGATCATGCTTGAATGGTTCATCTATGCAGGTGAAGTCAACTAAACTTCTATAGAATGCTTAAAGAGAGGTTCTGTTCCTTTATAAGCTTTTCCATCTCAAGTTTAATCTCTCCCTAAATCAAATGCAACTGGCCATTGCTGATGTTCATACCCATTAGGTGGAGATATATGTAAATAAATCAGGGTGTGGAACAGCACTGTTGTGCACCGACAATCATTCACTGAGCTTTCCACAGTCCAAACTTTTTTTTCCACATACTGGCCACTGCTGTTCATAATGGTAGTACTCACTGAAATGGTAGTCAGGGTTATTTATGCACTCTTTTAGTTAGAGATATTTTCTATCTGCAGCAATTTTCAGATTTGTTCTGGTATTAACAAGGTATATGGTTAGTAATGGAAGTAAACCAGATTTCTTTGCATCAGCCTTATGAGCATGCAATTACATGATGTCATAGCTGATAAAATCCCAACAAGCAAATTTCCATACACATTGAAGCAAATCAAAGTGCAAGGATAATTCTTGCTTCAAATACATTCATATGAAGGTACATGGCAGTTCTTGCTATTAGACCATCTTGTTGATTTCTTCCATCAGTGCCTATGGGACTAGTTCTCACATGCGTTAGAAGCAGCTCAGGCTGTATTATTGGTACCCTTACACTACAAACCTTGATTTCAGAGAAGTCTTTCAGACTGAAACTTGGCAGAAGCAAGAATGAAATTACAGCAGCTGTAAACATCATTGCTTATATTGATATAAATTCTGCAATGTCCTTAATTTCGGTAGCAGAGCACCTCCATTTAGGTATATGATGTCCACAAAGCATTTCAGACACCATCATAATTTCATTTTTATCCTATGTGGTTACTCACTTTCTGTCATATCCTTTGATACGTAGGAGGGCAAGTCCTTGTAACGTCACATACCACATACAATCCACACTTAACTATGTTGTAACTCTCTCCAATGCCCAATTTGGAGAAAATTAGAGGGATTGTTTGGTTTGGTTTTTTTTAAGATTGCCAAATACATGTGTACTTTCTCCAAGATCCTCATTTTCTTGCATAATTGTAATCTTGTTTGACGAAAACCTGAGACAGTCCTTATTAAGTGCAGTTGTATTTAAAAACAAACAAACAAACAACAACTAAATTTATTATATTAAGAGCATACAGCTTGGCAAGCTAATGCCACTTTTTTTTGTTTTGGTCATTATTTAATCAGCGTATTTATGCCATGATATTTAAGTATGTCAGGCACCACACAAGTCACACATGTGCTTGATAGCTTTGGATCAGTGTGCTGTCTATTAGCTCACTACATTAAGTGTTAACATTATGATATATTTTTTTCATGTTTTGCTTTAATGGTTACAAGATGAACAGTATTATGTATAATCGATTCAGAGGCTAAATACATCATAACAGCCTTAGGGATTGCAGACTGCTTTGATTCAGTAATATTCTCTTGCAGTCTTCTAACATGCCATTAAAACTTTTTACTTGCTTGTTTTGCAGGAGCAATTTAACCATGAATTCTCCTCAGATAATTATTTTGCTTTTCCTGAAATGTACAGTATGTTGCTCACAGGAGTTCCACATAAGTCAAGTAAGGCTTAGGTGCCGTTTCTGCCTCATAAGATCACTAGTGCAGAACAGACCAGAGTGAGGATGTTACAGCTTTCCCTTTCCATTCTTCATATTTTCAAACACTTTTGCTTCCTCTGACTTTCAGAGCATTTGATCTCACCTGACTCTTACCACCTCCTGGGTACCTGGGCTCTGTAGGCCACTGTCTCTGATTTTGACTTACAGCTCTCTATTAAATGTCTTTCTCCTCTTCTTAAGGCTTCTTATGGTGAGAAGTCAGTGGCCTCCTTGTTGATGACCCAGCTTAGCTGCCCATTTTTTTATCCTCACCTCTGCTCAGCTTACAGGCTTAACTCAAAACTCCCCACTGAATAAAACCCTCTGTGATCTTTGACTCCATTCTACCTTGGTGCAGTTCAGTTTCTTGCATCATTACATTTGGCCCCCACCATCATGTCCTGTCCACTAGTCCAGCCATCAAAATCCATGTCTTAATTTCTCTTGGTTTACCTCAGTTTCTTCTCTCAGGCAATCCCTTATGGGACTATTTTGACCTTGTTCTGGGAATTCTCTATAAACATGCATAAAGCATTCCTCAAGCCCTGCTTAAAAATTCTTGTTTCAAAACTCTTGATAGTAGATCCTTTAACACTTAATATCCCTTTGTATACATCTGTGTGTCTTTATCCAGTGGTCTCCTGCATTACTGTTTGATTGTAAACTGGTTGGTGGAAGAAATCACATTCTTGTTCCCTATGTGTGTTGTATCTTACAAAATGGAGTCCTGGCCCATGACTTGGGCTTCAAGATGATATGGTAAAAGAAACCATATACTATAATGATAATGAAGCTAATTTGTTATTAGTACCTCTTTTTACTGTTTCAGTATGAAATAAGTCTGCAAACATCATGCCAGGTGTTCAATACATTGCCATAAACCTAGTGGCATGGTTAGAATGTTCCAGATTGTGTATTTGTACCATCTCCCATGGGAGTAAAAAATACTGAAATAATTGAAAGCACAAGTACACTTGCTTTATGAATTACCTTCAAATGGTGAAATCAACTGCACAAATTCAGGCCATTGAATATCTATGATCTTCAGACCACATGTGGCTTGGTTTTCATTTGAAATCTGTGCTGCAATTATAAGGCTGATTTGATATTGTAGTTCTAGTGATTTGGTTTGGGTTACTGCCAGATATTGGGTGGAAAAATCTCTTTTAAAGAAATATTTGTCTTCAGAAGTAAAATTAGAAAGCAATATCATATTTCAAAGAAGTACTACCCAGTTCCATGAAACATTTGGAGACCAATGGCTTTAAAGGGCAAAAAGAGTTTAAAAGATTCAATTGTAGTTTCTAATAACAGTGGAATGTATACATTCTGTATAAAGTTTAACAAACACCCAAAAGATTGTATCTAGAAATGGGAAGACCTTGCAAAATTCTGTTTGCTGCCCAAACAAAACTTGCCACAGAAGAATTCCTTTCTTCTTTCCTCATTCAGTTCCCAGTCATGCTCCAACTGTTTTTCATTAATAACACAAATAACATCTCCTGCAAGTTCTGTTCACAAGTTTAGTTCTCACAGCACAAACATATAGTAAAACTCTAGTTCCAAATTACTTTTCCTGCTTTTAGTACAACCTGGTGTATCTGCTGTACGCTATTACTTTATTTTAAGGTTATATCCTTCAGACTTGTTTGTTTGGACTGTTCTGAACCCAAGGCCTCCAGCTCTGCAGACCTTCTTTTCAAAACTAAACCTCTTTTTAGAGACAAATATTTCTATTTATCTGTGTTATATAGGAAGATGTTGTATTTTCTTCGAGATTTCTCATAACTCTTTC
>NW_009970725.1:11622586-11637629 GCF_000747805.2 Chaetura pelagica
CTTTCCCTATCTGGCACTGTAGAAAGGACTGTGCGTTCTTTAATACCCACTTTACAAATTTCCATCTGTCTTTCCCCCTGCATGTTGGAAGCTGTATCTCCCAACTCTCACTGCTGTGCCTAATTCATCTGTGCTTGCAGTGGGACAAAGACACAGAAAGTAACATCAAATCAAAGTGACAGTTTTCCCACCCAAGCTGATATTTCTGTCACAGGATGCTTCTGGTTTCCTGCAATGAGACCACAGACAACATATCTTATGGCCCATAAGAGAAATATATCCACACTCTAATCTCCTGTATTTACCATTACTAGTGACAGATGACATTCTCTGGCTGAAGCATGGCTTTTTAGAGGTGTGCCCCCAAACATTACCACTTGTTTTACAAACAGTAAATCCACTATAACAACTGAATACACTGAGCTTGCATGGGACACCGACACTGTTGTCATCCAAAGTGTAAATTTCATCAACCAAGTTGTTCTTGTGTTTTGCTTGCATATCAGATGAAGATAGAGATTAACAAGGAAAATTGCCATCTCACCCTCATTGCTGAGCATCCAGCAGGGCTGCCCTGTGTTGCATTATTAACAGCTGCTTGAGAGCTGCAAAGCAATGAAGACAGATAGAGTCACCAGGAGTAAGATCTAGAAAGAGAAATTACTTCAGAGGCAGTCTTCTGGAAGACCTGAGAGCTGGCAGTTGCCTCTGAAATATATTTTAGGCACAGGACAAGGTTTTGGTCTTATCTGCTGGCTTGCAAACTATTTTATTTAAAATGGGATCCATAACAATAAATAGAAAGGAGGAGTAAAGAAGTTACTCTTAATTTTCTGGTAGTTCTAGAATCTACAAGAGCAAGATTCTGACAAGCCATGCTGTTGAACAGCATAACCTACAACATGGGCACATGGAAGAATCTACCCTCGAATGACAGCAGAGAGCTGTTGCAAGCAGGGTTGGTATAATTTTGCAAGTGAAGTAAAAGTACATTCACACACACACAATGTTTTTTGTGACCATTTGTGAGGCTGATGTCCTCTCTTACTGCTGAACAGCAGATAGAGCTCTTTATCAGTGGTTCTGATAGTTTCAACCATTTCAAAAGTTGCTACAGCTTTCTGGGAAAGCTTCTTTTCACCTTTGCTGTGTCTGAGCTGGGGTTGTTCTTCTTCTTGTTAAAATCACCTCTATGTGAATTTGAGGCAGCTGGCTATTTCTACACACCAAATGACTGAGATTAGTCTAAAAGAAGTTCCTATTAAATGTATTGAAGGAAGTGTTAAACTTATTCTCCGTCAGCCATGAGATTAATAATTTATGCCCTAATAAATGCAATGGTATATATTGAATTCAGCCTGACATGAGTTTTCTGATTGAATCTAGCTGGCAGTAACAGTAACACACCCTGCATTTGTGAACTTCTGCTCATCAGCCACAGCAGCAAGGTATGGATAGCTATGAAAGATGGTAGGCATTTTTAGGCAATAGTTGTTGATAAATGGGTATATATATGTTGCTATAGACATATATCACTGGAAAAAAAATAAATAATTAAAATCGTGGAGGAAAGAGTTCCATTATTTGAGTTTGAGCTTCTCTTCTGGTCGCTATTGCATGCATTTCTGTTCAGCTCACACAGAGATTAGTGCTCAGTCAGATCCGCCAAGGGGTCTGAGACCTAATAAGTGGGTATTTATATCACGGCAAGGTCCTTGCCTTGTGTCAGGCTTCGAACAGGCTGCAGGTAGTGGCTGACAAGTAAGTAGGCATGAGGAAAGTTTCCCTGTCACCTTGCATGGATGTGGGTGCCTCTGAAAGTTTCTGGATGTGGTAGGTATATTTTGTTTGTAGGTTGAAGAAGACTAGTCAGGTCAGATCTTCAGGTTTTGCAATTTATGTCACAGTTTTCTTTTACCAGATAATGGCAGTAAAGTTCAGCATGAAGTGTGGCCATGACTCCATCCCAAACAGAAATGAGAGATGAGCCAAAAGCTTTGTTTGAAGAAGGATGACAGTGGGTGATGAACATTGAGGATCCCATAATACATTCAATGAGAAACACTGCAAAATAGCAGGGGGGAATGTAGAAAGCAGAAGCAGAACAATGAGAGGCTTCTCCCCACTGCAGTTTGAGATTAGTTAAAGTGTAAATGAGCAGGGAATGCTGGTGAGAAGACTACTGCAAACCAGATAGGAAAGACACCAACAGATCCAATGCTCTCAAATACCACATTTTCTAAGGAAAAAGGCTTGTCCTGTCAGCAACAAAGCCTGCATGGGACTATGACTTCCATCCATCAGTATGTTGCCAAAAGAATCAAGAGAGAAATTCTGCTGCCTTTTTTAGTTTCCCCCTCCCCAGGGGAGAAAGAGATGCAGAGGGTGAGTAAACTACATTAGAAAGTCTTAGATATAACTGTTGTCTCAAAAGTTCATTCTTCCTCTCTCTGGCAGCAAAACACTGCTGGAGGCAAGAAGGATATGGGGGAGTTTTAATTGTTGATGCCAACACTGCACACATCAGTCTTGACAAAAAATGTTTGCTTTACCAATCGATAAGTAACAAACCTTGCCAGTGTAGCTGAGCGCACAGATGTCTGCTTTGACAAAGCAAAGACTTTAAGATGGTCATCATTAACTAAGGATGTACAGCTGGAATCCAGAAACTTTGGAGTCTTAGCAGTAGCTTAGCTTCACTAAGACAGCAGCTGAAGCTGTGCATGCATTGGATATAGACAATCTTTCCCCTAGTATCTCCTGGGTATGTGTTAAAAGTATCATCAAATAATAAGACAGGTGTCAGAATCTAAAGATATTATTAGAGGCATGGTTTAGTACTACATATACTGAAAACATGCTTTGGGGATGGCCTTTTCTATTCTTCTCTCTATTCATAATTATTTTAAAGTAATAGCCTGTACAGGTGAAATATGCCTGTTTGAGATGGTGGATGAATATCAGTCCATCACTATTCCTACTTGTTTTTGAGACAGCAACACTAGTCATTTACGACTGAAATTAATGCTAAAAGCACATTAAGCTATTTTTAGAGGATACATACTAACAGAAGAGATATGTTCTATTGCAGACATGAACATATTTTATTACTCCTGCAGTACAGCATTTTGTCTGATTTAGTATTTTACCAAGTGTCACTTAGACAAATAGGTTATGTAGTCCCCTGAATTATTAAGGCACTCCCTATGTCATTGTCCTAAAAAAAAACAAAAAGGAAGACTTTTATAAAACCCACTTGATTGTTCTGTACCGCCTTGAAGTATCATAGAATCATAGAACCAGTTGCAGGTGCACAAGGTTTGACATTATAGCAAAGTCTTTTTACTGAGAGTCAGTCACAAGAAGCAGCTTCCTTGATCCGGCACTATTTTTATGTCTTCTCAGAATTAATCTCATCTAGACCATCCTTATTTTTCTTGGTCCTTGGAGGGAAGGTTAACCATCAGCCCTTCTTTAGTAACTATCTCAGGTGGGGGAGGACATCCAATCACTTCCCAAGCAGTCATAGGAATTGATTTTCCCACCACAATACATGAACAATATTGCTGCTGTTAGAGGAATGTTGTTAATGTAGTTGGTAGGGTTTTTTTTTTTTCCTCCATCACCAACAGGTGGTTTTTTCTTGTTTGGGCCAAATTAATTTTCCTATAACAGAAAACCTTATTCCAACTCAGTAGAGAAATGGGTTTTGGCCTACCATGGCACTAAATGGTTTTTCTGACATTTCAGATTTAGTTGTCAATAGGAGATTAACTTACTTCACCAGGAAAACTGCAATCACATCTCCATGATGTAATTATATTTCTGGCCAAACAAAGGCATATAATGATAAAATTTGGGCAGGGAGTCAGCTTGTACTACTGTTGTCCCAACATCCATCAGCTTTAATTGCTGGAGTGACTGATGCACTTGACAACACAGATGAAACATGCAGGATGTCAGCCAAGGTTTCTGTCATCTATAAAACTACAGCAGAACTTTTGTTCTGCCTGTTTTGCTTCTGCTGTCTTTTCCTCCTCCTAAAACCTCTCAGACATATATGCAAATTGTCCTGGTTTGAGCCAGGATGAAGCCAATTTTCTTTTTACTGATTTTTTTTTTTTTTTTTTCTTCGGTGAGCTCTCTTTTAAGCAGTGCAGCAAGTTTTCCAGCTAATGTACTAATGACACCTGAATGTTTGTTACTGCCGAGAGACAAAGGATACTTTGCTCTTCTTGTTGAATCTGCTTTGAACACTGAAGGAGAAAGAGTCTTGTCTACAACTCTCCTCCAGGGAGGAGCAGGCTAGACAGATGACAAAACTGGCCAATAGATAGATAGAGTATCTATCTATAGATAGAGTATTCTATCCCATAATATACTTTGCACTCACTATAAACTCAGGGATCATGGAAGTCAACTCCCTTCTTCTTTTTCCTTACTTCTGTTCATGGCTGGTGTCCAGGGAGGACTCCACTATCCATCAGTACTGAACCCCAGGCCCATGTATTCCTGACCCTCATAACTCTCCCCTCAGCTTCTGTCTGCTCTGCTGCTCTCTCTGGCAGCTCTGGGACATTTTGGGGCTGTTCACAGCTCAGGAGATGCTGTGGGGTTGCTGGAGTTGGGGTAGGTGATAGGAGGTTTGCACATTCCTGTACATACTTATATATATTTGTATATATTTTCTTTTATCATTAGTATTCAAGTAAAACTGTCTAGTTTAGTTTCAATCCAGAAAGTCTCCTTATTCTCTCTTTCCTTTCTCTGTATGGGCAGGAGGGGGAGGGGATCAAGAGCATTGTTGTCATTGGTTTAACTGCCTATCCTGGGTCAAACTGTGACATTAAATGCACTGAAGGAGAGCTTGGTCCATGACTGAATAGATAATACTGATGCACCATTTCAATACAAATGCACTGGTCCATAATAGCCAAGGAGTTGATACCTGACTTTTTCAGCCTGTGTCACAGCAGCCTGCCACACATGGATAATAGAATTTAACTGAGTTCCTATGGTCTATGTTTGGATCATGTGTGCAAGAATGGGAAAATACAGTCCCATTCCTCAGCCTTCACTCTGAATACATCAGACAGAAACCAGCTCCAACTCAGAGGCTGTGCAACACTGGTGACCAGCAAGGATGCCCTTTAGGTCATGAGGCTTCTTTATAGGCCAAAATAAAACTTGCCATTTATTCCAGAACAGTTTAGGCATCAACATAGTGATAATGTCACCTCTTTATTCTCACATGCTAAAAAATAGTATGGTTCCTGGGGGTGTTCCCATTTTGTTTTCACACAGGAGAAGTAATGTCATAACAGGAGTGACAGAGCTGTTTCTGCTAAACAGTGCTGCAGCTTTAAATACACAGAAAATTGTTAAAAAGAAGCAATACTAACCTTACTTTAGACAAGTGAGACAGAAATATGGGCTGGCCGAATCCACATTTATGGGAAAGATCACAGCATAAAGGGAGATAGGACACACACCATGAACTTCAAGGATATCTACAGAAAATTGGAGTGGAAAAAGGGCAGTCTACTACTAAAAGAGTAGTTGGAGAGTCAGAAAGACTTAACTGAGCATAGAGATGAGAGCATTCTGATAGAAAAGTGAGATATGTGTCTCCAGAGATAACAGGTCATGAAGAATGATGGTAAAGTATTGGTCCTGGGCCTGGAGAAGACAACCAGATATGCTGTGGCAAATGTTGTGGAGGAAAACATGCTGGTCTGCAGACTGGGAAAGAGCAGGTCTAGATAATGCCAACAACATGGTCCTGGATGTGAAACTGAGGGTTGATGGGGACCAGAGCAGACATTTTTAGAATGAGAGAGACTAAAAATTTAGGAAACAAACCTGGTACTGTGAAGAGAAAGATCCCTTGGGGTGCAATCATGAGGATGTGTTGAGACTGCCAGAAGTTGAAGCAGGCAAGAAACTTCTCTGTCTGTGAAAAGGGAAAGTGGAAACTGGTAATGAAGAGGACAGAAGTTGAGAGGATGATATAAGTCATTCTCCTTTTTAAAATATGCTCTCCTTGGAAGGAATGGGCAGGACTCCATGCAGAAAGAAGCAGAGACAACAAGGCAGCATGTATATTGTCTGCCTGGAGAAATTTATTTAAACAGGAGTGCTGTTGTTAGAAAAAAGAATGTTTATTATACTGAAGGAAAACTATCCACAGTATTTTCATCATGCATGCTTTTCAGTGACTGGTCAGAAAGAGGAGCAGAGAAACTAGGGCTGAAGTTTAAAGCTTTGAAAGCACATGACAGTCTGTTAAAGCTAATGGGCCACAAAACATGAAAGGGCCAAGTGTCAGCATGAGAGAGAATGTGCTGATGCTGAAAGAGATCAGATGATGGCTGAAGAGGGAGAAAGTGGATATAAAAAAAATATCAAAGAGAGTACTGCTTGATAAAAGCAGTCATGGGAAAGGCACCAGTGAAAAGAAAGAACCAAGACTGAAATTCGAAGAGAATGTGAAAGCAAAGAAATAAGTACTTCGGGTTTGGATGTATCATTGTAGGAGCTGAAGTTGTTAAGGATGAATGGAGAACACTGCAGGACAGAGAGATTCCACAAGACTTTGAAGAAGGTTGATAGGTAGGATAGGATGCAACAGTAGAATCAGTGGAAAGAGAAGTAGCAGATGCAGTCTGCTCAAAAGCTGGCAGAGAAATGAAAGAAGATGCAGAAGGGAGGAGCCTGACAGATCAAACACGGATGTGTTAAGTTGGAGAAGATGAAAGAAGATGCAAGAAGCAACAAAGAGATTTTAAAATAACTGTGAACTGGTGGGATAAGCCATTACTACAGGCTGTCTTCCCAGAGTTTACAGAAGCTTCCTTGTCACAGGACCACCTCACACAGATACTCAAGACAGTTCTTTCTGTCTGAGATGGCAGGCCACATGTTGCAGTGTTTTCATGCTACATGTTCACTTTTATAGATCAGTATGACAAAAAATGTGTTTGTACTGACATATTGCATCTGATTGCAGGGAAAAAATATCTTGTGATATGTCAGTAACCAGATGGTGTTTTGAATGGAATAACAAAACAAATAAATCCACTGTTTAAAGCATATTCAAAGATGATTTCATAGAAATACTGTTAAAACAAATACCATTCTGTGGGAACGTATGTGTGTGTATTTGTCCAGTAGCCTGGGATTTAGGTGCTCTAAGGATGAGTGGTGAAACTATCAACACTTCTGTGACTATATAACAAGATTCACATTTCTCTAAGTTGTATATGCGTTGGAGACTGGACAAAATAAATAAATGCCTTCAGAAGCCTTCATACATGAAATCCACCAACTAAGTTTTGCCAGAAAACCAGTATGTCCAAGAAATAACCATGTAAATCCAGCAAGGAAAGATATCTGTGCTAGTAGCACTTTTGATTTAAGTAAAGAGCAAGAGTCTTCCTGTTGTAAGCAGCTTTAAAGGTTTCTTAATGGTTGCTTTCCTACCTTCAAGATATATTGCTTTCAACTTTTTCTTTGCTCTGTTGTATGATTTATGATATGCTCTTCCCTGAGACCTTCAATGTGTTTTGTCTGATATTTTATCTTTATACTATAGTGACCCAGGATTATCCACCAAAGAACAAGTCCAGTACTTACAAGAAACACGTGCACTGTAAAGCAGAATTGGTGTGGCAAAGCACCACTCTGAGTCACAATTCAGGCACTTCCAAAGCTCCACACATTCCAGGATTTGTGTTTTGCTGTTCACATTAGTTGACATCATTGCCTGAGCTTCAGTTGTGTGCAGAAGTTAAAGGCCACAGTACACCTCACCACACAGGCAGACAGCACAGAAAAAGAAATTCCTGATAAATTCTGGACAAAACCCCAGAAAATAGAAGGTTCTTACTGAAGTTCTGTACTGGAGAAAACAGAACTGGTAGATTGTACAGATGTGTCAAATGTGTAAAAAATGAAAATAATTTATAGTTTCGGTACTCTGTGTTTTTTCTTTTTGCCTCTATGCCATTATAGTCATTCTCAAAGACAGGCCATTAATCCTATTTACAGTGAGTGATGGTCATTTCAGCTGCAAGAGGGAGGTCACTGATTCATGGAAGTTAGAGTTCCATTTGGGAGCACAAGATGAAGGAAGACACGTGACTGAAATTTTAGCAATTCTGCTGCTTAGAGTCTTTACAGGAGCCATTTGTCCTACCTGAGAAGCAGGACTGCTCTTGAACAGGAAATGGAAAAAAGAGTGGAGAAGGGAATCAAATGTCATAAACCAGAGAAATTTAGAGCATTAACAAAGGCTGTTTCCAAGATAATAGAATAATCTGGTTTCAGTTAACAAATACAGTAATTTGTGAAAAACATTTCTATATAAAAACTAACAGCAATATGCCACATTGTTTAATTTAAATCTAAATCTCTATTTAATCTCTATGGAAACCTAGACTAACCATGGCCAACCTCTTCCCTGTTATGGCGTAACACTAGTAGCAAAAGATGCAGCAAACCACTATTTACAGTATAAGTCTGATATAAACTTTGGAAAAGAGAGATTTAAGAAAAGCACCTAATTTCCTCTTTATTTAAAAAAAAGCATGCAATGCAGTATGTGTTTCACATATTCATCCATAAGTCCATCAATAGTCACCTCATAATTCGTTGATGGTACTTCCAACTGTCATTATACCTTGGGATTCATACAGGACTTCAGAAGGTTAAGTTCAGCTCCTGTAGTAGGAAGAAGCATTTCTCCATGTTCACCCAGCCCCACATCCTGTTTGAGAGGTCTCACTCCACTTGATGGAGCATTTGTTTGGTGTCATTTCTTTAGGATGTAGCCATAGAAAACCTCAACACTTGAAGTCCATAACTAGAAAGAGTGCATTTCAGGAGCAAAAGAAATTTCAAAGACATTTCAAAAGATTGGATCAGTAGAGGCAACTAACTGAAGGAGGTTCAGTACCAACAGATAATCTGCTTCTTTACATAATGGGAAGGGAAAGAAGGGAATCTAGCAATTGTTTTTAAATACCCTCACATTAGCCAGGTGTTACTTTTATGTACTTCAGGAGAAAGTGGATCTAAGAGTTGGGAATGGGAAATTGCCCAGTTAAGAACTTTGCTTAAAGTTAATACAGAAGAGCTGAGATCAGCTTTCAAAACATTGAGCTTTAGTTTGGGACATAAATAGCTAGAAAAATGCCACTTCTTAATGCTTCGCAATTACTCAACTCAAATGAAAATGTGTTTTCCTTTGGTATTAGTTTGAACTTTGATCACTGGAGATTATTTTTTGGTGTAGGGTCCCTGACTGTATAGTAACTAACAACAGAGAAATTATGCCAGCTAGTTTTGGTTGAACACATGGGTGACTGAACATGATTTTGTTTGGGCAGTACAGTGAAGAGTGTATAATAAGTGCTGCTGGTGTGCTCAACAAACATTAAAAAAATCATGCAATGTTTCTCAGCATTGCCTCAGGCACGCTGCAAACTTTTAACAGACTTTCAACAAACTAAACTAGGAAAAATGATTACAAATTAAGGTATCATTCCTAGCTCTGCAGAACCTGGACAATTATTTCTCCTGCATAAAAAAAGAGTTACATGTATCTTCATCTCACCGTTATTACCCGTGAAAAAGAAAGATGTAAAGGTGAAGCCTGTAAATGGGTCTGTGATCTTAACTGACAGAACTATTTTGGGTTAAGGCAAGAAATCTGCAGCAAAATTTGCTAAATCATAGGATGTTTGCCAAACTGAAGTATTGACTCAATGTCCAATTTATTTGCCATTAGGAATTGTTCAGAAGGAACTATAATTTCAGTAGATACGAATTGTTGTATAGGTCAATCACAGCATCTCACCCACTGCCTGTATCTGCTCTGGAAAGAAATATTACTAAGCTGTTAAACCTTTGCTTTGATCTAATATCTGGATTTACAGACCCATTACTTTTTTTTGAGCTGCCTGAACACAGAACACCATTACTTGCCATTTATGATGGGACAGCCTAAAAGAAATTAAAAGAAAAATGTAAAGTGATTCCAAACAGCCTTCATATTCCAAGGCAATTAATTCCTTCCTTCTGTATCTGTATGGTCACAATTGCTGCAATTGCTTGCTCTGCTCATCCTTGCCTGGTGTGCAAAGCTCTGCCTGACCATCCTGGTCCCTTCTCTCAGTGGTACGGAGCAGACAGGTCTCATGGGGCTGAAGCTGTGACTCCATTTGTGACAAGAGAGGCTGTTTCCTGTACTGGTGTCTGTGTTGGTAACAGTGCTTTCAAGTAACACGTTATTTGATGGTTTGTTTTCTAAGCTGTTTTATGTCAAGAAGCCAGACAAAGACCAACGACAAATGAGAAGAGACGGAGACAAAAGATGGTTGGTAGAAACAGGCAGGTGTTCTTTATTTCATGTGGCACAGCATTAGGCAGACAACCCAAGAAACAGTTTCTAACAAAAACCAAAAACTATCACTTCCAGGAACCATCCCCCAAACAATGGTCTACTGCCAACAGTGGCACTGAGATATCCTTGCCTGTCCACTCTCATCTCCTCATAGTTTGCATACACTTAGGCTGTATCTTAGCTGTGAATGTCCTTTCCAAGGAGACTAGCTTCTCAAGATACAGTATCTGTAGACAGCATACATACTGTGTGGTATCACCAAAGTACAATCTCCTCAAGCCATGATAAAACATAATTCTAAAGAGAAGGCTGTGCAACCACCCCACGTCCCTCTGAGGTAATACAATGCTGTTTCTTAGCTGACAACATGAGGGGCACCTGAGGGAAGATCAGTATGGCTTCAGAGTCTATTTTTAAACTCCTGATGTAGTAGTGAGAACCTGGCATGTTGTCTGCTGAGACACAGGGTGAGAACTTCCTCCACCCCTTGCTGCCATTGACAGGACTGGAGAGCTGAGCCTACCCTTACCGAGAGGCCTGAGAACATCGATGATCTTCTACACATCTGAAGGACTAGGAAGAGGAGAGGTCAATCAAAGATCACAACGTAATCTTTGCATTGGTCATCAGACAAGAGGTAAGCAAAGATAGCGGGAGGGGGAGTTAGACAGTTAGCTCTCTGGATTAAAGGCATGAATGATGGCTGGTGGAAGGAAGATGCTTTAGAGCCTAAGGACAAAGCTTAAAAAGCCTTAGGATATTACTTTTAATTATTATCTACAAGTTATTCTCTCTATATATACTTTTTTTTTTTTTTTACTAAATTAAGAAAATAAACATTTATTAACAAGTCACTGGGTCAAATCCTGCTCTGCACTGAAGCCAAATCCATTGACTTCAATGTGAGGGTGCCCCGTGTAAACAATGATGGGCAATTTGGGCCCTGTATGTCCTGAAAAGTCTGCATGTACCCATTAAATTCAATTTTGCATGGAAATTCAGACTGGAGGGTGAATTAATCATTACTAATTTATCTTGAACTACCAGGAGAGCATCAATGAGATGTGGCA
The DNA here is from genome assembly GCF_000747805.2 of Chaetura pelagica. Taxonomy (NCBI): domain Eukaryota; kingdom Metazoa; phylum Chordata; class Aves; order Apodiformes; family Apodidae; genus Chaetura; species Chaetura pelagica. The sequence goes on from NW_009970725.1 coordinate 11,634,062, forward strand.
AAGGAGTAAGAAAAAGGAACAGATAGGTAAGTACTGCTTTAGAGAGAATTCTATCCACAAGTACAAAAGACAGCATATGTGGATCAAGCACTACTGGCCTTTACTTTCCAAGCAACCACAAAATCCTTCATTTAAGCCTTGGTGAAAGAGTATACAACTAGAGAAAACAGAAAGAACCAATATTCCTTTTCCTTTGCTAACATCATTTGCCCAAGGCTGGACACTGCCATCCCTTTGGATGCTCTGCTAACTCCAATTGTCTGCACAGTGCAGTGTCAGCTGCTGAAGACAAAACATATCTACAGTGCAGATGAGTAAAACCTGTCGTGTCTTACAAAAGTAACTCAATGTTTTGAATATTAAAAAAACACTAGGTGCTTTTAGACACAGAACAATACAATTTTGAATGCATTTACCACTTTTATTTCACTATGCAGAAACATACATTCACCATGTGCTGTGATGCAGCTGACAGTGTAATGGACGCTATCCCTTCAGTGGGGTATTATAGCTGGACGCTAATGACTTTTCAGTGGACGTTCTGTACAGGTTAAGGCTTCACTCTGAACTAGATAGTAAATGCTGACCAGATTCTCAAACAGATTTTATTTTTTTTTAATTTTATTTTTTTTTCCTCTGAGAACAAAAGGGAAATCAATAGAAAACCATCACGGTTATTTCAGATTAATAATTTTCTAATGCTGCAAACTAAGCAAAATACAGATTTTCTTTTTTTTTTCTTTTCTCCAAAATAACTACATATAATTTACAAGATTAGGATCTGTGAAGGGTGACTGAAAGCTGACTCTGAACAATGCTGACAAAAATCGTTAATATACTAAAATCATTACTACCTCATAAGGTATTCAGTCAGGTATACAAAGCACACTTTGTAAGCATTTAAATATTTTGATAAGAGTAAAGATTCATCATCGTTTATTGGGCAGTAATAAAACCAGATGAAACAAATATAAGATTCAAGTTGTTTACTGAATAAACGGTGTTATTGGCACATCTAATGTGTGGTAAAACATTACAGACAGTACCTATACAGCTTCTAGCATTTTGGGGGTAATCTTCATTCACAATATCCGTAAACAAAAGGCTTGCCACCTAACAAATTTTAATTTGTTTAGACTTTCAGAAACTGTGAAAGGCATGAACTGTTTAAGTGTTACATGAGATCACTGTTTATATTGTTTATGTACGTGCAGGTATAGCTGAAAACTTAGACATTTTAAGAAAATTAAAAATGCTGCTTTTCTGTAATTTATCTTTGCTTCATGCAATATTTAACTGCTGCTGATTCAGATTGCTTTCTATGGGAAGGTATCTCTGCCAGTTTCTTTATTCACGGTCAATATCAATTCTTCTGTACTGAAATTTTCCATAGACAGATATAAGTCAGTCAGGATGGAACTGAGACTCCGTATAGGCTCTCGTATTCCTACTGGTGTGCATGTCTGGATTCATATGCAATCCAGGTTATTCCTGCAGGAAAGAGAACTGAGTTAATTATTTGAATCAACTACCCTCTTGCAAAAACGATCTTGTCAATTTGTGTAACACAAGCTATTTGAAGACAGCATCAGCCCAGTATAAGCAACTTGGCCCAAATCCAAATCCATGGATACCAATGGAAAGAATTAGGGACATGAACAGAATTTTTAGCAAGCCACATTATGTTGTCTCTGAAACACTTAGCAGAATACCACAAGAATCACAGCTACTCACTCCTCAGTGACTGGTTCCATCTTCCAAATAAATAACAGTTAATGAAATTCAGTTTTCTTTAGGGCCTCTATATCCAAAAGCAGGACAGCAAAACAGCTTCAAAAGGAGCTGTGATTCATACTCTGTTACTTACAGCAAAAGTTAGGGAATATATATTGTTTTGAGAATAAAATGCTGCTATTGCTTTAAACCAATCAGACAAGCAGCTTTTTTTTTTCCTTCTGCATACAGCATTCAAAGCAATTTGTGCAATAGTGCTGGCATTAACAGCGTTTGCATAGCAGGTTAGTATGCATGACATGTTTTTGCACACAGAATAAATATAGTAATATCTAGATGTCTGTTTAGCCAGCCACAATTGGAGAGCATGCCTTTACTGAAAAAAAGGTTGACACAAGAAAAGCTGCATTATCATCTCATCCTGATAAACAATGCTGCTTTAAAACATAAAACGTTCTTTCAAGTACCAGAAAGCCAAGCCATCCAAATACTAACACACTAATTCACTGGCTTTAAAAGAAAAATCAAAAGCAAATTGGACCATATCTTTGCAAGTCAGGGATTAAAGCTTAACTTGTAATATATCTGCACAGGACATTTAAGAAGCAGCTATAGGATTTTTTTCCCTCGGCATTTTAAAAACAAAATGCATACCTTTAAGAACAAATTATTTTTGTTCTTAAATGACATAGAAGCAGACAACAGATTCTGTTTTGACTTGAGAATTAGAAAATTAGACTGTACTGAAGCATGGACAATGAGGACTTTCTAGAGAGCCAACAAAAGCAAATGAGTAGTTTCTTTTTCTCCAGCTGGCACTATTAGATGAAGAAAGACATTTAGAGCTGAATGTGGTTTACGTTCAAATACCAGAACTGATAATCAGCAAAAATGCAACTTGCAAATGCCAGTGAGAGAAAGCAGAGTTAGAGGTGAATTATGATAGGAAAACAACCTTTGCAACATGCCAGCCCAGTAAATGCCTAGGAAAATCATCTAGTCCTCTTACCTGTGGTCAATCCTCCCCATCTTCTGGTGTGATTTCTGTCTCTTTATGTACCACTACTTTGGTCACTGACATGTCAGGGTGCTGCTCTTTGGCTTCTTTAATTGCCTGAGCCAGCGCCTATCCCAAGGAAACCACAGAAGGGCAAAAACAAAAAGGAGGTGGAACATGCATGATCAGTAGCAAGGTGGAGAGATCCATGAGATATTACACAATTTACAAATGAGGAAAATGATTAAAATATGAAATATACCATCACTGATTTAACTACTAATCCAGTTTAAGTTAAGGCATGCCAGTAGGAATAGTATCCTTTAAAGCAATGTTTAGAAATGTTCTCTTTGGCAGTTTTCAGGGAAGCTTTTAGCAGCTTATAGTTTTTACCTGATCATGATCAATATCTGCATCTCCTGTGATGACTATTCGTTTTTCAATTCTTGTCTCTGAGATGCCTCCTTTCACAGTCTAGATGGGAGGGACAAATGCATGTCAGTCACTTACTTTAAAGAGTGCTGCTACTCATCCAGAAAACCATCAGCACAGGAACTCAGAAGACAAATTGAACTATCTCCAATAGCACACATAGAGCAGAACTGAACTGCAATCAGAGCAGCTTTGAAGTTAGCCTGCTCGGAATGGAATAGGTGACCTCCAGAGGTCCTTCCAACACAGACAATTTAATTATTCTAATCAATTTGCATGCACGTCACAAGAGACGTTTGTCAATAATGGCAGGTATTTATGGTAAATACAGCCCAGGAAGAAAAGCAATGGTCGTACAGACAACTCATATTAAGACCTAGCTAAGTCCACCTGCAGGTTTCAGCA
>NW_009970725.1:11637762-11655534 GCF_000747805.2 Chaetura pelagica
GGACATACAGGGTGGTATGGCCTCTGTACAGCTCATCTGCTGAAGGATGAATTTCACTGCAGAAAGGTGAAATGCTGTCCTTGGTGAATATTGGCAGGAGAACTGCCATGACACTAAGAGGGCTTCTGCTGAGGAAGGCACTATTATTTAGATGCTATCTTGGAACTTGGAAGACACAACATCATTTGTCTGTGAAGCCATAAGCTTTCTGACTGGCTGTGGTCAAGTTCCTTAGGGTACCAGCCAGCAATGAGACTGCAGTGTCTCTGGGCTGACTGAATGTCCTGCTATGACTACATGATACAGATTTACTGTGTTTTCAATACAGTGCAGGGATAACAGCTCAGGGCTCTCAAAGGCAGTATAGTCATGTCAAAGGAGACTCAGGCACATTTTTCCTTCCTGCCATATGATGTCAACATGGCTATGCTGCTTCCAAATCCAGACAGTATTTTCAGCTAACTCAAGTGTCTGCACAGCAATGTTTTGTGCTTGCATAGATACACCCTAAGGATTTATAACTCTCAGGACTTATCTAGTCCTTGGATGATGTGTTAATGAAGACCGTATAGCCAAAAACAGGTGAATGAAGACAGGTACCCAAAATAGACAGGATTTTGTCCGGAGAATATAAGCACGCATCCACATTTTATAATAAATAACAGAATTGAAGTTAAGAAAACATACACCCTTTTGACAAAAAAACTTCCCTGTTTTCTGAGGACTCACTTTGGTGATATGTGTAGTGGTTGTAGTGCTGGTGGTTTCAGATGTGATCGTTTGCGCACTCATCAATACACCCGGCTCTGAGTCAGCACTGCAATCCGCCTAGGGAACCGAAAGACAAAACCAGCCATCAGAAACACACCCCTGTGCACAGGGGGCACAAGAACTGGGCTTCCAACTGAACTTCCCTGTTCCTACAGTTCTTCATAAAGTGAGTATCTAATGGTAGGGAAATAACTGCTCAATGCACCCCATTAGTGTGTCAGTATTTCTCTCTGCACCTAGACTCCCCTTCACTTCTAGGAAGTGAAAGCTGGGGCTTTGAAATATGTAATTTCATCACTGTTCTCAAAAGGCCCTAGACGAGGACACAGTCACCCTCAGGTAAGCTATGTGTAAGTACAACCGTCTCAAGCTAATATTCCATACTTGAGCAGCTTAGAACAGTTTACAATAAGGCATGGGTGAAGAAGCATGGGTTCTTTAAGATCATGTTAAATTAGAATTTCTTACCTGAGAAGACTCATATGTAATTGTTTTTGTTTCTGTGTGGACTACTGGCACTTCTTTTGTTGAAATTTCAAGGTTTTCCCCGCCAGCAGAAACGCTACTGAAACTGATAGTCTCAGTCTTCACAACTGGCGACTGTGTGAAGGAAAAAAAGGAAAGGGAACATTTAGTAAAGCTTATGGATTTCTCAGATTATATTTTTTTTTTTGCTTGGGAAAAGTTGCAGGAACAAGTAAGAAATGCTCTGCATTTAAAAAAACCAAGAAGATAAAAATCTCTTGATTATAGTGGTGCATACATGAATATAATGCTGGCAACATTTAGCATTATCCTGAATTTAACAAAAACAAACTTCAGAAAAGATATAAACACTACAAGAGATAATGGGCACAACCTGAAAACATAGGATATTTCCTTGGAATTTCAGATAACACTTTTTGTACTGTGAGGATGACTGAACACTGGCACAGGTTGCCCAGGGAGTCTCCATCCTTGGAGATACTCAAAAGCCATCTGGGCATGGTCCTGGGCAACTGGCACTCTGGGTGGCCCTACTTGAGCAGGGAAGCTGGGGCAGATGACCTTCACAGGCCCCTTCCAGCCTCCTCAGCCATTCTGTGATCCTGTGATTCTATATTTTCTTAATATGACAGGAGAACAAATCCTGTACAGGCTTTGTGTTCCGTTCAGCTCTCAGAACAAAAGAGCAAGAACAAGTGCTCTTTAACCTTTCTGCAAAGCAGTCCTTGAAATTCTGCTAATGGGGGGGAGATAAGAACCTGGGTTTAAGACATAGTGCAATCATTTATGATTGTATTAAGCATGAAAAAACCTCTATTTTCTGTTTTTGAAGACACAAACTTGGCCAATCGTGATGGACTTTCCCAAAGAGAATGCCAGCTGAATTCTTGTTATCCCCTTCATAAAATACCACCAAATCCGGTATTTCTCCGTAGCATGAAAAGCGCTTTTACGTAAAACATGCGTGGCATTTTGCCAATGACGCAAACCAGCAACAAGCCTTGCAGGTGCCACACAAGGAGGAAATAGGAGAAACAAACTGCCTGCTGCAAAAATACAACCATACGACCTTGGTACACTTTACTTTCCATGACAGGAACGAACTTAGTCTGCTATTGCCTACATTCAAGATTCAGCACAGGCATGACTGACTTAACAACTAGTTACCTCAAAATGAGGTTTTCTTTCCAAAGACTCAGAAACGTGGACTGTTGTACTGTGCACCTCCCCTTGCTCACACGAAGCAGCAGCAGCAGCTCCTTCCTGTTTGCTCTGGGCTTTCCCAGCCTCCTGCCTTTTTTCCTCCTTTGCCCCCTCAGTCCCAGTAGAGCCCTCCTTCCCTTTCACGCCAGCAGCCACCACTGACGCTGCCTCAGCCTGGGCATCCAGCACAAGTTCAGCCGCTTTAGCAGGATCCCCGCTCACATGCACATTCATCCCGTGTCTCTCCTCGATAACTACAGTCTCCTGTACAACCTTCTTCACTGTATCCTGATGTGGTTGAACTGCCTGCTTCATTTCACTGGAAGTTATCTCCTGAGATGTCGTCGTGTCTATTCTCTGAAGAGAAAAAAAACAAACAACCCTCATCATCAGAAGAGGACCACGGTACTTGCAGCAGCTCCTCAGCTTAATGTACTGTGAACATAAATACAAAAATGAGTGATACATTTTGCCAATTTATTTCTCTCACGTCGCATGGATTGTTGTTCTCAAGACATCAACAGAATAGTAGAAATTAACAACAAAGCAAGAATCACTATTTTTAAAAGTGAAAAGAAACGCCACATTCTTTTTCTTGTTGGCATTTTTGCGTGAGTTTTATAAAGGCAAAATACAGCACCCTGCAAAATGAGCAAAATAAAGTCAGATGAGAGAAAACATGCAGGTTTTTTTGTTTTTCTTTCTGGTGAAGTTTTTATTGTGGTTTACTGTCACAAAGGAAAAGGCACATGAGTACATGCATTAGCTATATAGGTTCCGAGTTGTGCATAAACACAGGAAACAAGAAAAAGTAACAGGTGTGCAATTGTAACACTGATGAAGGGAATCAAATGGCCACCTGAGCCCAACTATGAGAAGTAGAAGTAACCCCTCCTATGAACTCAGTCGGTTTTCTGGCAGACTCTATTAAACTGAAGATATCTGAACCATCCAAGGTTTTTTCACTGGTGGACTGTTTAGTCTAAATAGACAAAGAAATGTAGAGTCATACACAGAAGAAAGACAGATCCACATGCACAGACAAACCAATTGGCAAAATCAGAGGCAGAGATGAAGGAAAGGGAGAAAAGGTTGCGGGGGCAAGGAGAGGTTGGAAACAGGAAAAGAATGGGAAAATAAATCAGAGCAAATTCATAATGGCTCTAGTAAGCAATAGTTAGGAAGCACAGTTGTTAGCATTGGCATTTTGCTGGTTCACGCAAACATTTTATTTCCTTTTAATAACAAGCCACAGCAGCAACACTACATTTCAGTAACGTGGATCTTTAAATAAACCAGAAAGGTTGAAAGTCTTACATAATGTCTGCTTCAGATTGTGGGACAGATTCAAAGTATGAGGGGGGGAAAAATAAGCTGGGTTGGCTGCTGTCAACATAAAGCCAGGCAGCAAGAGGACCAAAAGGTAGGGTGGTGTGAGGGGATTGCCTAAAATAAGTCATGCTTTAATCTTTAAACCGTGGCATGAAGTCAAAGCCACTTGGTTACCACTACTTTTGACGCAGACGACTCGGTAACATAGTGAGCAGTAGCAATGGTAAATGGCTGTTCTCTGGAATATCTCCACTCAGACAGGCTCTTATCTCTCCGGGCAAATGCCCCAGCTTTTACAGCTTCACTGCCAAGGTGTTTTTCTGCTTTGCCAAGCTGCAAGCTTCCCAGTGTACCATGTAACTGCAAATCCTCGTCCATCTTTAGTGTCTTTTTCAAACTCTCCTCTTCAGGACTTGGCAACTGAGATTCTGCTTCCTTTATGGGTGTCAGGGAGTCAGACAGCTTTCTTTTTGTGCTCTGCACGTCGGATCCCCGCCTGGCTTTCCCATCAGTGACAGGCTCAAGGATTTCATACTCAGCCACTACTGGAATGATTTCCACAGATTCTTGCACTTCCCTTCCCATTTTTTGCAAAGCTTCTACTGAAGGCTGTACTGTTTTCTCACCCTCTTTAGCTTTACTTGTCATGGTTACAACTTTCCCAGATACGGTATCATAGGACTTTCCTAGGGTGAACATTTTCTGCTTATTCTCCTCTTTGGATTGTATTTCATTTTCCAGGTCCTCAAAGGTCTGCATTAGAATGGCACTGGATTTTAATATCTCAGGTGGAAAGGCCGTTTTACTGCTCAGAGTCACTACTTTGTATGCCAGATTTTTTTGCGATCCACCATCAACTACCTCAGAGGGTACTTTGTCTATAATAACCCAATCCTCAGTGCCCTATATTTGAGATATAAAAACTAAATTAGAATATCTGAGGGTTTATCTCTATTTCAGGAGCACTAAAGTATGAAGACTTTAAAAAAACTAATGCTGCCACTTCTGAAAGCATATAGTAACATTTATCATTATACCTCTTAGAGCAGATATAAAACAAATAAACAGCATCACCTTAGGCAAAGTACGGTTCCTTTGTAGATTCCCTCCCCTTAGACACTCATATAATGTGGGCACAAAAAGTTACTTTTGCCACACTATTTCTGTGGCAACTTGAAGTGGGGAAGCATTTTAATGTATCACTTAAAATTATTATTGGAATAATCCTGAGGTTAAAAATCATAGGTTGCAACGGTTCAAAATGCTACAGGCAAAACCAAATTACAAAAAAAAAAAAAAAGCAAAAAAAAAAAGCAGCAAACAAGCCCATATAACTGTTCCCCACTTGGGACAAACATGTTGTTGATGAGGTTTTGGAACAGTACACATTTATATGTAGCTGTAGCCTGCGCTGCATTTCCTTGTTTTCATTAGAATAACATCAACCCCCTTCAGTGTTGTTTACATCAAGTAGCAAATACAGTAAATGCTATACTACTACAGATACTGAACTGAACTTCACCCAGCATCTTTTTTCTTCCTTATGCAAATGTACTTTGTGATTTGCTTTGGCTATGCAAACAGCATCCAGTTATTTGACCTTAAGATCATAACTTCTGTATTTGACTAAGCAAATGTACTAGTTTAAAATCAAATGAATTAAAAATAACCTCTAAGGATGATGGGATAGTTTTCTGGATAATGATTTGATGAGAAGTAACCAAAGTGCCAGCAGATTCTCCTTCCTGCAGCTTCTTCTCTATCACACTTGGCTAATAGAAAAACCAATAAGAATACAAAGTTCACCATCACTCAGCATAACCTGAATTCACTTGACAATATAAAGGAAATAAATTCTAAACACAGAAGTGCCCCATTCACCACAATGTTCTCAGTGAGGCTTACGCTGGAAATGCATGCACAACTGCAAACAACATCCACAAACATCACCGTGCAAGTAGATTTCTAACTAGCAGAGAAATCCATCTCTTTTAGGAAGCCATAAGTTCTGGAGGGTTCTCATTCCTCACAATTTGGCCCCCAGATTACATCTCCCCCTAGAACTTATGAAATAAATTTATTTTTATTTTTTTTTAAAGTGACTTGGAAAGAAAAAAAGATAATAAAATAAGAAATCATTGCCAGCCTATCAGACTGCATTTCAAGAAAGTATTATTTGTTTTTACCTGCAATTCAAGGAATGTAGTACCTCCCTTCTGCAAAAATATGAGTTTTTCTGATTTTTCTCTTTCTTCTTTGGTCTAATGTCAGGGGAATAAATGGTTTTAGTATATGGAGGGTATATAGTCTACTATACTTTACATCATAATTCTCCACTCTACAAATTATTAATTTAATTGTAAATTAGGAAACAGAATTAAAAAGAATAATTTTACAGCAAAGAAGTTTCCAGTAAGAAGTGAAATCAGAATCTCTCTGAGAAGAATAAAAAGCAGAAACAAGCATACTGTTTGTGTAACAGGAAAAAGCAGTAAATTGAATAATGCTGGGTATGGATGCACTGTGTTACTTTGATCTTCTACTATTCATTTAACTCTGGTGCCAACTTCCACAGCTTCCACCAATGGCCTAGAACACGCCCCTCCACCTTCACCCTAGATTCAGCTCCTTCCTGAATTTGCAGCCTTCTCTGTTGAGGCAGAAGGTGCTCTCTGCAAAGATTCCAGCTTTCCTTTTCTCCTTCTAGGTACGTGAGGTCTGAGAGTCTTGTTACCATGCAGGAGACTGGCCACTACTGCATTATTCTCTATAGTGTGCCACCAAAACCCTCACCTTTATCTCCTCTGCACCTCCCAGTGCTTTGAGAATGGAAAGAGTATCTCTGCAACTTGGCCAACTGGGACAGTTTTAAATGTTGGAAAGACTCATTTTCCTAAGGTACTGTTTTAAATATGTATACTCCACATCCTCATGAAGAAAGGAACATGTTTAAAGAAAGATACAAAACTTCTATACACTTGAAAGAGAAAAGGAGAAATGTCTCATCTCCCTGACTAATGAGATGAATAACTTCATTATTTTTGAAGTGCTGGTTTAATCCAATTCAGATCAGAGTAAACATCGTCATGGAGATTGTTAATATGATGGCTTTCACTTCCTGCAGCTATCTGGCCACAATTATGGCAGATATTTAAAACTATGCATTTCATAATTAAAGAACACCAAAGTATTTCATTTCCCCTGTTATTGTAAGAAGAAAACTGCTGACTAGACACAGGTGCCAAATACTCAAAGTACACATTTTGAAAAGGACTATTTTCCCTTCTATTCCTGTTGTGTTATATTAAAGAGCTACAGGTAACAGCACTGAATACTTTTCAATGTGGATATGCTAATTTAAATGTGCATCTTCTTTGACTAGAAGAAGCTACTACATAGTGCAGTTCCACATGTTCTCTAACCTGACTGCCTCTGTATTTCTTAGTAGTCATCAAGGTGCTGGTTTGGACCTGTGCATGGCCTCCATTTTTTCCTGAAAAATTCCTCTCTCAGTAGGACATGTGAACTGGGACCATCCCACTTAGTAGGACCAAAAAGGATGGTCAGACATTACCTACAGCAGGGGCCCCTTAGTGTCAGAACTCAACTTATAGTTAGGCTCTGATAGTTCAAACCTACCTGTATTCTGCCACAGAAATGCCTTCATTTGGATGAGATTCTGTGGGACAGCTGTACTTTACTGAGATCCTTTACTTAGGAACTGGATATTGCTTTTGAGCAAAAACAGTAAGAGAGGAGGTACCAAATAAGGATAAGTCCTGTCCTTTTCCTTTCCAAATGCCTTGCTGGCTAAATAATCTTCCATCAGAGTGAAGCCTTCATCACTGTGTCATGCTTTGCTGCTGCTTGTGTGTTTAAATTAAAATTTGTTATTAAATTTCTTAAGTAATAAAGACATTAAATTAACTGGGGGGGTGCGTTTTAAGCTTGCCTCACCTGCAGTCCTCTGATTCACGCTCAGCCAGCCAACTCAACAGTTCCTTACATCTTTAGTATATGTTAAATTCATTGTGCTTATTATATTTACAAGTTTACTTTTAAGACAGAAATCCTGTATTTTCAAGTGCAACCAAATTAACATGTTCCTGAACAAGGCAGTCAGAGCAACATTAAGATTCCTCAGTGCTCTCTCCAAAAGGCAAGGTTTGGAGATCAGTCTACTTTTTACATATTTTAATACAACCTGATGGCCACTCTAATGCATGTTATGATGTCTGTATCAGCCACTCATTAGATGGACATGAATATGTGAGAAGAGGGGCCTTTTTCTTGGCAACACCCCTTTCCCTAAGAGGAGAAGCTAGCTGACGTGTGTCATCTGCGTGCCTCCAGGGATTACCTTCCCCAGAGAGCTGCAGGTCTCCAATGCCAACACCTAAGGTGGGAAAGCTGAAGACTCTACTGAATTATATTTTCCAGACAATTTTTGCAGAGTCCCTTATAACATTACAATAGTGCTGAGGTAACAGAAGCAAATTTTATGACCGTTTATTGGTCTGTAATGCTAAAACCAAGTGGTAACCATAAAGATCATTCCTATGAGACAGAAACCAGATATCTCTTCACAAAAAAAAAAAAAAAAAAAAGTAAAAAATTTATCTTTGTGCAGACCACACAAGCATATTTCTCTTTGCTTCATCGTATTTAAAAGAACACGCCCCTTTCTTTTTTTTTTAAGAACAATGTATTTTATGGCTACATAAATGTTACATTGTTACCTCTCCATCTCATTATCTGCCTACAAACTAAATAAAAAACAGCTTTACCAAACTTCAATAATACACAATGAGGGAATTTTTTTTAACCATGCACACTGCATGAAAATGCACATGCTCAGCAACCTGCACCAGGTCTTCAACAACATGGTATCCAGCAGATTGCAGCAACTACTGGTTCTCTTTTGGAACTGGCAAGCAGGTCTAATTATCATAATTATTTCTCCCCTGCCTTCAAGGACTGAGAGAGTTCTGGCCTTTGCTCTATATTTTCTTGTCTAGCTTGGTACCCCCATCCATCCCACTACACTGCTGCTCCCAACCTGTCACTGGTATTTAAATTTTCTCTCCATCACCTTCATGGGTTCTTTCACGCACAGCCAGATTTCCTCAAGCTCACCAAACATGTAAGTAAGCTTGCATTTTGCACTTGTAGAAAGACCCAATTCTGTCATGTGTGTTACAGTGAATTTCATACTCTATTTTTTCTATCTGTCTGTCTGTCTATCTATCTATAGATATATAAGGAATCTGCTCTTCCTTGCATGTTTACTGCTACAGCCTGAGTCCTCGAGAAAAAAGGGAGCACCTGCAAGTGGGGAATGACCTCTAACTACAGCCTCTGAGTCTACTGAGAGCTGTTATAAGTAAAACCAAATAGACAAAGGTAAGGCAGCCTTTCAGCTCACGCTGACCTCTTCAGGCACTAGTGGTTCAATCATAGGAGCTTCCTCCTGCCTTGCTGCAAGCCGAACGGGAGATGTGGAAAGCCTCTTCTCCCACTCATTAGACACAGCCGTTTCTGTAGAGGTTTCCAAGAAGGTGCGTTTCAGCTCGCTTATATTGGTCTGATGTTTCATCAGATCTTCCTGGGTTTTGTCTAGGTCCTGGACAGTTTTAAAAGAATAGAGCAGTTTGTAATACATCCTAAACCAACCAAATTTTAGAGCCAAAACACACAGCTTGGTTAGTAAAGAGGGAAGTAACATCTCAGGGAGCTGGGGAGCACAGCACTAACACAACACTCTGTGAAAATGTGGCATTTTGAAAGATAACAGCATAGCATATCTTGTAGAAGTGAGTATAAAAAATACTCCTTTAAGAGCTTATCTGTATCGCTATAATTTACACCTGATAAAGAGGCTTCAAACATACATACATATGCGCGTGGATGCACACACACATACGCGCACGCATATATATATTTATAGTACAAGTTAGAGAAGTCACCATAATCTGAGAAAAAAAATCTATTTGATTTATTAGCAGGTGGGAATACACAATTCATGCATCATAGTGCAGATTCACAGTTTACCACTAAAACTAACACACAGGTACGTACATGCACTGGTATATACCAATACCAACCTCTAACATAAGATTACTATGTTTGACATACACATTTTCACCCTGTATTCGCTTAATCAGACTATTCTGAAAGAAGTGAAAAAGAAAGGGAAAGGTAAGGGACATAGTATTGAAAGGATACAAAATGCTGTTTCTACACATTTCTTCACAGAGAACCGACAATAACATGCTGAGAGAGGTGAACACCTCCAACTTTGAGACTTGAGCAACATCTGTGCCTTTCGTTTCTGTACCTGTGCCTTTAGATCTCCGTCCTCCTCTTGATCCGACTGCCAGCATGAGAAAGATTGGAAAACAACACCTTACCCACTTGTACAGCCGAAGGCTTTACAAAAATTGGCGAGAGGAACATGCTAGGTTAAGGTCACACTTTCTCTATGCTAAGGGCTTAAGAAGAGTGAGCAGACACACTGACTTTGCACGGTTCTTGTAACTCAGACAAGCCTCCTCTTTTCAAACTTATTAATTATGAACAAAGGGATATTAAATATTTTCATTCTATAAATATCATTTGTGCACTCCACCTTCATAGATCTCTATTTGGGGATCAGCAGTTGGACCTTCCCACCAGGACTGCGGCTGGTTTAGGACCAAACAGCAACAGCAAATCCTTTGGAAGCCCGTAATCCCGGAGCTTAAAGATATGACATCTCCTGGGCTACAGGCAAAGTTCTGCATAAACTGACCATGGGTAAACAACCCACAACACTTTCTACAGAACGAAGCACATTTTATTTGCTTAATTTATTTTGCTTAAAATGTTATTTCCCTAGCCCCAGTGCCTTTATTTTTATAATTTCATTTCATATTTAGCCTGTGTATATTCTTTTAGAATCGATTTGCAGTGGCAGCCTTCTGGAATGGCACAGGCATCACGTTAACTTCAAGCAATGCAATATGGACTGTCCAAGCAGCCCCATTCCTGAGGGCTTTTTGAAAGTCATGCTTTTTGAAAAGCAGGTATCCATAATGAAAACTGAGGTTTTTTTAATTGAATCTTCTTCCCTAAAATAAAAATGGCAGCTAGGGAGATCATAATGCATTTTTTTATTTATAAACTGAACATTTTAAATGTCACTGTTTGAGGATTGTGTTTTACTTTCTCTATTGGCTGAAGGCATAAAGCCATACAGGGCAAGAAGCACTGCAAAGCATTTTGGATTCCTGACTCATCTCAACACACCTTATGTCGTGGCTACATTTGCATTCTTTCAATGCTCCTGCCACTATTTTACTATTAATTTTTCATATAGTCCTAATTAGTCAAATCACCCACAAGAAAAATCTTTATCTGCTGATTACTTTATAACTCAGTTCAAATCTATTCTATTTACAGCCAAGGCTGAATTGCCCTGACACATCACACAGAGAATTTTTCCTTGATGGTAATTTTAAAGAGTCTGAAATATTAATGAGATCCTTCTGAAAAACTGCAGTAGTGTTTGTGATAAGACTCTGTCTTCTACCAGATGTCAGACCAAATTCAGCTCATGTTTGCAGCTGTAACCACATTAATTATGAAAGCATTATATGCACTTCACTGGAGTCACATCAGGTTGAATTTACCTGCACAGTCTATATACCGTGTTGTGGATATGAGCCTTCTCAGTGTAGAAAAAACACAACAGAGCCTTCTCTGAAGACAATACCTGGGCTACTGGTGGCAATACGTGAAGACAACACGTGGTATTACATTCAAGGAAACCCTTAGATGTTTATAATGGGTGCTTTACTTCTGGGGAGATCCTGACTGGACACCAGAAAAATATTTTTCACTATGAGAACAGTTGAACATTGGAATAATCTCCCCAGCAAAGTGGTGGATTCCCCAACACTAGACACTTTTAAGACTCAGCTTGACAGGGTACGGGGTGTCACCCAAATTCTGTTCCTACGTAGAAAGGCTGGACCAGATGATCCTTGAGGTCCCTTCCAACCTGCCATTCTATGATTCTATGACAATCTGGAAATTTCTTTATTGAGAAAATTAGAAAACTGCTTTTTACGATCTTCTTACCCCCATTTCTCTCACACAGGCTGCAGATTATAAGAGCAAACAAGCAAATGGAACAACGAAGAGCACAGTGTGGCAAGCATGACCCTCCCAGCTGGGAAGCACTGACGGGGGTGACGCTGCCACTACCCTGCTATCCACACAGCAGAGAGGCCTTGCAGTTTCCAAACCAAACAGAAATTAAAGGAACTCATAGGGACCACCAAAAACTCAACTCCCCCAGCAAAGCCCCTGCATTCGCAGGCTTGTTCATGCAGAGGCGAGCGGAGGGACCCTGAACCACCGTGGGAGACATGCAGTTGGGCACTCAGGGTCGGGAAGAGATGAGGCAAAATGTTCTTCCCTGCCCTAATTGGGTGCTGGTGACGTACAAACCTCAGTGGCAGTGGTCTCACCATCAGCTGCAGTATCCGTCTGCTCACTGTCAGTCTATTTGGTTAGACAAGTAACCGGGTCCCAAGAGGAAGGCAGGAATAAAGAATAAACCCAGCTCATCAGTACACACGGCTCACACGGGCAACTCTTAAATCCAACATCCCTGTGAATTGCATTGGCATTGCTTTTCAAACCACGCACAAGTCAAAGAAGCAAAATAAAAGTGCTATATTAGTAAACAGAACAGACTCAGAGGAAGACTCGAGGCGTACTGTACACAGTATATGGCTTTACTGGAACAAATTTATAAGCCAAACGTAACATTGCTGGAAAGGTGTTATTTAAATAGCAGATTCTTTTGTTGTTTTTTTTCTTAAGAAAGCCAGGTGGCTTTTAAAAAAAAAAACTGGGGTTAAAAAAACCAACAGTTAATGTTTTCAAATAAGCTTTTCCTCCCATAATGCTTTTTTAAAAGAAAATTATTTACCTATTTTTTTCAAGCCAATATAAATTAATATGGTATTTGATTTTTTTTATCTGGAGGGGGAAAAGATAACTAAAAAAAAAAAAAGAAAAAAGGCTACTTTAACAGTCACCTGACTTTCAGCCCCTCATTTGTACAGAAGTTGTTCTTGTTTCCACATTTATACACCATGAGGCTGTCTGCATTACCAAGGAGTTCAAATAACCATACCCCCAGCCCATCTACTGTCTGTCTGCAGAATAATGGTAAGGCTCACATCCCACTCGGTTCCAATAAAGAGCAGCTGATATTGTTAACAATAGTAAAAAGAAAGAAAACTGTCATTAAAAGAATAAAAAAACCAAACCAAACTTCTCATTCCATTTAAGAATATGGATGAAAGCAAGAAGAAAGTAAAAGTTACTCCCGCCTCCCCCAAAAATCACCTGACTTTCAGCCCCTCATTTGTACAGAAGTTGTTCTTGTTTCCACATTTATACACCATGAGGCTGTCTGCATTACCAAGGAGTTCAAATAACCATACCCCCAGCCCATCTACTGTCTGTCTGCAGAATAATGGTAAGGCTCACATCCCACTCGGTTCCAATAAAGAGCAGCTGATATTGTTAACAATAGTAAAAAGAAAGAAAACTGTCATTAAAAGAATAAAAAAACCAAACCAAACTTCTCATTCCATTTAAGAATATGGATGAAAGCAAGAAGAAAGTAAAAGTTACTCCCGCCTCCCCCAAAAAACGAAAAACACTTACTAGGTACAAGTGATAAAAATGAAACAAAGCACAGCATTGCACAGACTGATCTATCCTTGCTGGAGTGGAGAACCCAAGTGTCAAGATTTAATACAGTCAGGTGCTGGTTACTACAGTCTGAGAAGAGAGTTCAAGTGACTATTGTTGATGTGATGCAAGATTATGGAAAACTAGTAAGTAAAGAAAGTGCTCCCCAGTGCCCCAGACTGGCGCATCCAAGTTGTTTTAACATCACTGAAAACTCTGGTTTTGATAGTGATTTTCTGCGGTCCTTATATAATCTAAGGTAACCCAGGCTGGTGATTTAAAGCTAGGTCACTACATCTCATCCTCAAACACATCAGCATAACATGAGAGAAAAAATCTGGAGAATCATAGTCCTAACTATGAATTTCCTATCTTCTGTCATTTTCTGACAACCCCAGTGTTTCATAAAACTGCTATTTTGATTTTTTTCATTGCTTTGTTTTCCATTATTCCTTCCTTTGAATAATTTGTAGTGTTTGCATGACAGGCAGAAGAATACACAGGCATTTTGCACTATTAAGCAAGTGCATGAATGCAAGTCATATACAATTTTTCAAGCAATAACCACTCAATAAACAGACCATTTTACTTTTACATTTAACTGAAATGCCAAAAAAAGTCTATCTATCTGTTTTAACTGCTTTCACTGAAGTGTTAGAAAATTGGTATTTTTATTAGTGAAGGATCTCATGTATTTATAGCATTATAAGCAATTGGAAAGGTTGCAAATAGTAAAACCCTTCTATGATTCTAAGAATCTGTAAAGGTATGGCAATATTTTAAAAAAATTATGTATTGTCCCTGCTATTTAAAAAAAGAAGAGAAGTTAGTGATGAATCTAGGCATTTAAAAGGATTTAAAAGATCTGTGTCAAGGCACCATAACACAAGTCTTGCATATAGGATTCATTTAAGAACTTGAAATTTGGAACATTAGAGAAGAGTCAATAGAAATACTAGCTGAAGTGCAAATATAGAAGCTAATCAAATCTAAGGCGTGAGATTCTGTCTTTGACAACATGGACTGCCTCCAGATCCACTGCTCAAGGGAGAACAGAGCTCAACAAGGTATGAGATTGGTTCAGGATACTGGCTGTAGCCTTCCACATTACTGTGTGCAATCTTTTGTGAACTGGGGGAAAAAAAAAAAAAAAAAAGGTTTCTGTTTGTTTTACCATAACAGCAATGAAATCCTAAATAAGGCATAAATTTGTTTTATTGTAACTAACATGTTTGCTAATAAGCCAATCAACAGTCATGAAGTTAAAGTCAGCATTACTTAATTACTTGAGTAAAAATCTGGGGTGATGACAGAGAAGGGAGTGGCAAATTAAGGCTAAGCAAGGCAGGTCTCCTCTGGAGTGGAGGGTAAGAAAGGTCTGGCTCAACTCTGAGATGTGCTGTAGGACGGCTGCTGGTGGGGCTGGTGGGTGGGCGAGAGATGGAGCAGGAAGGGAAGGCAGCCATCTCCCGAGATGCTGCGGCTGAACCTCCTCTAACTTATGATCGTAATTGCTGTGATTTGTTTTGCCAATGTAATGCAGACATGCCCGAGTTTAAAACATACTCACTTTCATGCAATATTTTGAACAAGAAATACCCCCTGGATTAGGCACAAGTCTGTGTTGTCTGCCAGGAGGCACTGCCAGAGTAATCACCCTCATAAAAGAGAGACACTAAAAAGCCTATTTTAGAAGTTCTGCTCAATACTTCCTAACTTTGCTAATGAAAAAGAGTGCTCATTTCTGAAAGAGGAAGACCAATGAATTACATAAACACTCTCTCATTACTGCCTCTGGAGCTGGCATGGTACTAATGCTGTTATTGCTACTAGATTAATCCAAGTGCAGAGCTAATGCAAATTGAGACTTAAATGCTATCTCAAAATGAGGACACAAAATGAGACAGCAACACTTTGCATGCCTTTTATCAGAAATGGCGCATTATTATTTAGTTGTTAGGCATCACAGAGCCAAAAGCATCTAAAGACAATGCTTTTACAAGATAAAAATTGATGTGACTTTTGGCTTCCCACAAAAAGGAAATTAAATCCTGCACCAAGTCGTACAAAACCAACAGCAACAGATGACACAAATGTTTAGATGGGCAAGCTGGTTTATTGAAGATGACTCCTGCAATGGCATCGACAAGGGGCCAAGGTCGGCTTTTTACAAATGGCCAACTGGTCTGCCATTATCTGATCTAGGTGTTTTGTGTTTTTTTTAACTTACAAAGCAAAAACTGCATTTTCGCATTTGGAGATGAAGGGGAAAAAGGAAAAATGAGGAAAAAATGAACTCATCATTTTATTCTGTCAACAAAGAATACCTAGGCTCCTGCAAAAACTGAGGTGCCAATTACTATGTTACTTAAACAAGCAGATTTCTTTCACTCTTCTGGATACATAATCATATCCACAGTTCAAAGAACCACTGTGGACTCCTTCTGCAGTTGGTTTATCAACCTGTGATAACCCTGGCGGCTCAAGACATCAATTTTGGCAGTGCTAATAAAACAATGCAAATGGCAAGACAGTCCACATGGCATTGCTCCCTCACCAGCTGCAGAACAGCTGTCCCAATCTGACCTCACACTGATACATTGGATTTAAGCATGGGAAAACTAATCTGCAGCAGAGATGGGATCAAGGCTGAAAATCCAGATGTAGGTTTCACTGAACCAGAAAACCTTTTCTGGGATCAGGTTACAGCTGAAAGCCTCTTGCAAAAAGCTGAGTCCACCTGAATTTCAAACACCCTGAAGTTGGTGAGGGTGCCTGTTATTTCTGGCTATTTGTATACATGTAATGTATATACATACACATATATATGCACGCATATATAATTATGGAAGAAATTGTACTTAATTCTCACTATTATTATAACCCTACTATAAACTGGAAGGGGGAGGAAAAGGCCTTGGTGGGTTCAGATACAAGACTTGAGAGCTGATCAGCAGCAATTTGTTTAGTGCAAGTCACTTTGCATCAGCTGACACAGTTCAAACCAAGCTACTATCACACAGTGTTGTGCCTAAACCTGGGCCCCAAGCTGCACTCCCAACACAAGAAAAAAATAAAAAAGGAGGAAAAAAACCCCAAACAACCCCCAACCAAAAGAAAAACAATACCAAAAACACCCCTTCTAACATCAGCACAGACAGAAATGAGGCTCTGAAAGTAGGACCACTATTGCAGCGATCTAACACTGGTTAGGACTGAAGCACTGAACACAAAAAAGAGTGTGTTCGATGCCGAGGTACACACCTCTTCCTCTGAACTGTCACTCAGGTCATTGGCAAGTGAGGCACTCAAGGAGGCCGCCTTGGGCTCCAGGTAGCAGAGGCACATAGCCAGAGGAAAGGAGAGAGTGAGGGCGTATGGCACTGAGAAAGAGGCAGAGAGCAGAAAGAAAAAAATGAAGAGGAAGCAGGGCACCAGGGAAGGGGAGCGGATGGGAAGGTAGTGCTGCACGCTCGCAGGCAAGAGGTTGGTTTCGGAGAGGTTAGGGAGCGACAGGTAGCCGTCGTCGTCCAGGAGGGAAGGGAATGATTCTGGGAGTTGCAAGGAGAAGGAAAACAGCGTTCCGCCTTTGCTGGCTTTTTGCTTATAGCCATAGGACACATCTTGCTCGGCAGAGCAAGCTCGTCCCTTTCTGTCAGAGTCTGGATCCGAGTCGCTGTGCTTTGGGGCGCTCTCTTTGGGTGCCTCACAACTTAAGGGCTTTGTTCGAGTGCTCTCCTTGCATCTCCGGCGAAGCTTTGCTGAAGGTGCGTGGGGGCCAGGCGGTGGGGATGGCGAGGGGAGGCAGGAGTCAGTGCCAAGCAAAGATGGCTGGGGACAGAGAAAGAGCAGCAAACAAGGCGCAAAAGCAAAAGGACAAAAAGAAAACTGTAATTAGTTAATTTTTTTCCATGATGATAAAGTATATATATATAAATAAAGTTATAAACAGCATTTTAACACCACAGCTTTCCACTGAGTTAAATGGTGCGTGTTCCCATGCCACACTCCACAGGTATTAGTGAATCAGGGTTACAGCTTACAAAAGGCAACTTCTTGATTAAGCATTTTTCTAGTCATCTGCAGCACAAGATTTACATTAAAAACTTCATGGCCGTATGTGGAGTCTCAGGTGCTGCCAATTTCCACTTACTGTAAGACTGGCTTCAGTTCCTAAGGAGTTTTCAAACACGAAGTACGTGGAGAGCAACAAAGAAATGAGGGAAT
>NW_009970725.1:11655559-11656226 GCF_000747805.2 Chaetura pelagica
CATTCCTGCAGCCAGAAGGAGACCCAGTGGGGACCAGATGCTTCCTATCTATGCATTAGATAAGCTCAGCAGCAATTATAACCCCAAGGATTTTAACAGTCTATGTATCCAAACTCCTCAATTACAATATTAAAAAAAATAAATATATATATAGGTCCTAAAACTAAATAAAACATGTTCTGACTGGGGAGGGGCATAAATCTGTGTATCAGTCATTACCAATGGAAAAATATAACTAGTTCCCATCTCCGCTCAGATTGACTTCCACTGGCCATCCCCAGAGCCCTATTGTGAGTTGGAGCAGGCAGCGCTGGGGGCTGGCCACCTCCAGGACATGTGTCCCCACTACACTGCACCCCACAGCTTCAGCAGCACCTTGAAGGAAAGGAGCTTAGAGTTTTGGCTTAGCAGATCCCATGCTCTCTTGAAGGGTGGCTGACCAGAGAGAGGGCTGTGACCCACCCAGCCACATAGTCAAAAAGTGACTCTACCTATAGTGAAGAGGTAAAAATGTACCAAATGCATCTGCCACAAATTTTACTGCAACATAAAAAAAATACTATCAACAAGCAGGATTTTCTTTGATATGCCATTTAGAGAGCACTTGACCAGCCTTTAAGGTTATTCAAAGAAAAAAAATTGGTACGAGGAAGGAGGTGATTCAGCA
>NW_009970725.1:11656526-11733288 GCF_000747805.2 Chaetura pelagica
CAGCAGGAGGTGTGACCATCAACTAATATGCTCCCTGAGGGCAGCTGCAACTGCTATATAGAAGGACAACAGCCATCACCACTGAAGTACCCCAGTACAACAGACCTGCCATGATGCTGATGGATCAGAGAAGTTTTGGCCAAAGTCAGTGAGGAGCACTTAGCTAAAGTGGCAAGCTGGCTCCATGACCAACCCCTAAGTGCTCCATCTACCACACATCTCCACAAGGAGCTATGAAAGGCATTTCACTCCCACTGCCACTCCCAACTCCCCAGAGGAGGATGTCTTCAAAGCCAAAACAGCATTTGCCTGTACAAGCTGGTGCTAAATTTGAGCCAATGAAGATTTAGACACAGGCTGCACCAATGCTAGCTACTAAGCCTCATCTTTACTGTACATATTAAGAGTAGCAATGGGATTTCAGCCAAATATTTATGCAGAAGAGCTCCTTTTCTTCCCTTTAATATTTTGATTCTCCCTCTTCTCTAACCAGAACAGAAGGGAAAAAACAAATAATAAAACAAGCAAAAAAAAATTCTATCAGTTCAGGCAATCTGTACTCCCAAATCAAAAAACCAAAATGAAGCCTAACTTCAAACTGCTCACAAATGTCTTCTTTATAGGCTTAACGTAGCAAGATCAAGTAAAAATTAAATGCCGATGGAATCACAGAACTTAAATGTGAGCTCAATACACAGAACTTCTCTTTATATTATAAAGGCAAAAAAGCCAAAGTAAATTTATTCTTTGCTAATAGAGCCTATTCACTTATTGACATTTTTGCAGTGTTAATATTTAGAATACCGTCTGGTATTAAATACATGCCAATAAAACAGAGAAAAAACATCTTAGTGGAGAATTTTTAAACCTACCTATAACATTTACATACCCTTAAATACGAATTTAATTTTAAATTTGTCTTGCGTTGCTTGAGACCATTTTTTTTCTTGAGACCGTTCTTTTATAATGAAAGAGGAAAACATTAACAGGTCGAATGGAAGCAGGACTGACATCTGTAGGCTTAAAAAACTGAAGCTCTATTAGTGGGTGGTTTACACAAAACTCACCTCTTGGGGGGGGTGGAGGGCTAAAAATAATTCATTTGTGCATGTTTCAGTACCATCAAAAAATCTTCCTAAAAATATCTTTGACTATTTCTAGACACATATAAGGAACATATAATCTTTGAAATGCAGCTGATCTCTCCATTGACCTAAATTAACAAATACTTGGAACAGAACTACTTTTCTATTGGATATTTTCAGCATGTTTGATTTTCATCAGTTTCTCCACGCAGAAACTAATAGAATTTCAAGAAGAACCCAGTTAAATTTTACAGAGAATATTTTTTTAATGCTAGCCCACACTTTCAAAAGAAAATATTTAATCGTGTACAATGTTCAGTATTTCAATTTGTTTCTGATTTTTGGTACCTCAGTTGCAGCTCTAACTCAGGACTTGATCCTTCAGCTATGTAGCTCATCGTGTCTTTATACTGTAAGGCCAGAAGTTCAGGTTCTAACACTTACATGCATGACAATTTGGTTGGTGTAAATACATATATATATCTCAATGTTTTTCCTCATAAATGAAGAGGATAAATCTTACTTGTTTAGCAAGTGCATTCCATAGTACACTTTTTTAATGGTATCCTAGGTCCCGTATTTAATAACTTCTCCTCAACATAAAGGAAACAGAGGACATTTTACACCTGATAGTTTTGTTCTCTACCCTCTTTTCTCTTTTCTGTCAAGCTCTGAAATTCAGTATTTTTTCCATCCCTGTTTGATTTACCCTGCTTTAATAACTCAGTAGATACAATGCACAGCAATATGTGTATGTGTATGCAGTGGTGGGACTGGATATGGTGAGAGATGAATTCAATTTAACAACGGAGCAGAGAACCATCAGAAAAACAGTTTTCTTCAACGCAAAACTTCAAACGAGGGAAGCAAATGCTTTTGTAGGCCAGGAAAAATGCTTATAATAGCATATTAATACCTTAATTGAAATACATGCAAAGAAATAGAGCGTTATGAGAAGTAAATGAGAAAAATACAATAGTTTAAAGCACAGAGCTACATACAAGAACACAGAACTATTTTGTTGCCCTGACAAAAAAAAAAAAATTAAAAAAAAAAAAAAAGAAACTCAAATATGGTTTCTTTTTGATTTAATTTTAAATGACAGATCAATAAATGTGGGTCTTTCGTTTGGTCCTTTGAACTCACCTACAGCTCTGGCCCTACTGCTCTTTCCTTCCTTCCTCTATGTTTTCTCATCTGTCTTGAGTTGCCTTCTTTGGAATCTGAACATTTCTGGCTGTTTCTGCAGCTCTTTCATGATATGGTATGTGGAGGAGCTTGAGGGGAGGACAGTGACAAACTATAAAAGTATTATAATTAATGGTGGAAATAGTAGTGATGACCAAAGGAGCAAAATGTGCACTGCTAGGCTACTTTTGGGTATTTCCTAAGGAGCTATTGAATGCTATGTAAAAAACTGTGGTGACTGTTAAATGGATTTCAAAGAGTCCAAGGCAGGAACTGACTTTTACAACTTCATATGAAATGCAACAGGACTATATAAATATTGGTTCAAAACATGTACAAGCACATTCATTCAGCTGTGGGTATCCTAGCTTCCTTTCAGGGAACTAGGTATCTTGTCCCTCCCTAACAATTCTGCGTTTCTCCAAGCGCTCTCCAGGCAGGTCAGATTAATACAAAAGCCTCCAAACTCTACCTTGGTGTCGTGGCGTATTGCTGAAATCGGGGTGACTTCCTCTGCTCTTTTCTTTTTGCCCTCTTCATCATCTTTCTCTTCTTCTGCCTTTTTCTCTGGAGTCACAGTGGTTATCAAGTTGGTCTGAGAGATGCCCTTTGTTGTGGCGTACTGGCCAGTACCAACCTCTGCAGCAGACACAGAATCCTTCATGTACATTTCATGGTTTTCATTCACTGATGCTAAAAGCAAATATTTAAAGAGGGAAAGTCTGAAATAGCTTTTGCTGAGAAGTTGCATAAAATGAAAAAGCTGGGTTAGTAAAACATTTGAGATATTACTGAAAACACAACTATGTCATGTTTCAGGAAAACAGAAGCATGTGCATAACATTTAAACAAACTGTTTACTTGAAATAAAGCCTGTAGCTTTTATATGCATAAACATGTATTATGGATGTGTATACACACATTTCTGTAGCTATGTGTGCATTACAGATGTTAAATGTTAGCAAGCTATTAAAAGCACTACTGTAGTAAAACACCACAAAAAAATCAATGCAGTGCAACTGTTATCAGGCAGGAAACATAAGGAGAACCAGCTATGACATCAGCCATGGGGGTGGAAGAGATTTTTTTTTTTTTTGGAAATCTGGCAGAACATCACAATGCAGATCAAATGCACAGTAAGTAACGTGCTGCATTACAGGAAATGACAATATTGATGTAACACTGGCATAATATTTGACAATCAACAAATGGGATCTTTGTATTTTAAGTATTAAAGTCTGCCAGTTAAGTGAGCTCATTATCCTAAAACATTTTGGGAAGTGATAGTATGGAATTCAGTGGACTGAATCAGAATATTTCAGTATCTAAACATTAAATAATTCAGCAAACTTCAACATATATGAGTGATTTTGAAATAATAGTAAATTTACAGTTAGAATGTAATCAAAACATCAATAATATACCCACACAAACCCTGCTTTTGATTAATGTGTAATGAATTTCTAAGTCAACAAGACTATTCAAATTTATGAAGTTATTTGTATCTTTAACAAACAACAGGGCTGGGATCACAGTGTAATCGCAATATGGAATGTTACAGCCACATTTGCATTATAGTAACATTAGTGAAGAAATCATAAGCATTGATTAAAAAACCTCTTTTCCCCATTTGCACCTACACAAATTAACATCATAAAAACCTTGCAGAGTCTAAGAAATGCTGGGGAAAAGCACTGCAGATATCTTGCCTCTTGGGAATGAGCTTAGGAGGCGGGTGAAAGCAAAGGGAGTAGAGTGAGATGTGTTGTTTGGATGTTACAAACAAAATAACGCAGAAGGATAATTTCTGTTTTGAGACACATGCACAGCAATCATGTCACCAGTTGCTTGGTAACGAGCAAAAAGCACACAGGATTAGAAGATTCCAAAATAATTAATGACAAGCAGCACCTTTAGGGGGGAGAAAAGAAGGCTTGTCACTAGTACTTTTAAATGAAAGCTTCTACCCTCCCCACCCATCAGCTATTTTCATTGCAGTTTGTTTGTGAAACGCTGCAGGAGAATGCACAAAAGTTTATTTTTTAATTTTTTTTTTTGTTAAAACTGTAGCTATTCTAAATTTAGTCTCACTGCTTTTCTACAAAAATAAACTACAATCTCTTTTTACTCAATAGATGACACAGTAACACCTGATGAAGTAGCTGAGACCCTGAATGACATACTGGTTTAACCTATGGCAGCAGCAGGACTCTGACCTCCATGAGCCACAGAAAAAGAGAGGAGGAGGAAAGATGCACTATTAACCTGCGTATGTTACTCTCCATCTCTCATCTTCAAAAGTCATATATGGAAAAAGCCTGTTAGTGCACATCCAACTGGGTTGTGAGGTAATTGGAAGCAAGTGTTATTACTCAATCAAGAAAAATAATTCATTTATGGATTGCAACATATACTTAAACGAAAAACCCAGACAGGGGAAAAAACAAATTAAACCCAAGCCTGAACAGTTATTCATGCAAACCATGAAAAAGCACTGAAGCCTGACTTGTTCAGGCTGGTAGGTCAAGGCGCCCTGTTCTTCTCCAAAGCAGAGAAGTGTTTTGCAGGTGTGAGGCCAAGACAAGAGGCTCCAGGAGCAGTGGGCTCCCAAGGATCTTCTCCAGTCAAACACTTTCTAAGGACCACAGCAGTACACTTAGCATAGTATTTCTCTGCATCCTCCCCTACCCCAGCAGTGAATGTGCAGGTACTCACAGCCTCCACTGCTCAGCCGAAGCTCAAGGAGATGAGATGACAAGAGTTACACCTAACCAAAAGCAGTGACCACTGTGACGATAACTCTTGACAAAGCCAATTAAGAGGACCTTACCCCCATCTAAGCTGCGAGACATAGTGTAACGTTTACTAGAAGAACGTTCAAAGTAAGGTGCAGGACGGTCTATGAGGGCACTGGCTCTTCTCGTCTGGGCTTGTGTCCGGCCACTGTAGCGAAACTTGGAGCCCAGTGTCAGGAACTTCTTTGGAGGTGCTTCTGGCAGCAGGAGCCTAAAACACACCAAGTAGTACACCTGTTACTTCCCCTCCTCCAAAAATCAGTCCACTATTTCAGCAGGGGAGAGAAGATGACTCTTGGGTGTTACTCTCCATCATAGACTGTGCCTCATGGGTCTTCAGCTAAAATGGAAAAAGGATGCCACTCATATAGCATGACAAACCCACTTAGGTAATGCATTTGAAGAGCTGAGGCAAGAATAACTCAGTCCCTTCCCGCTTGAAAATCAGATTTATTATCTTCTAATCAGGAAAACAAAAAAAAACCAACAACTTAAAAATAATAATTAAAAAAAAAGTTGTTCCTTTTATCAGGGACTCTGACCTGGGCTGAAATACACATATATGTTCTTGACATTTACAGAAGTGCTGCTATGGTGAGGACAGGGCCAGAACAGGTTCCCAGTGGATGCAGGCCAGTATTCACTCACAGTGATGCAGATATTTTCCAGGCCTTCCCATCCTCTGTATTTTGGCTATGGGAGTCTGCTGAAGAAGCCCTTTCCACTGCTAAAGTATCTCCTTGCTGTCTATCTCAGCACAAACTACTTAAAGCATTTATTCCACTCTCCCAAACTTTTTTCAGGTCATCTTAGGTGTCAGAAACATAGCTGCAAAATTCCTCAGCAATATAAAAATGAAACCTATGAATTGGGCATTCATCGACTACTGTATTTTTTATATGTAACTAAATTAAAAAAAAAATAAATTAAAAAATTCCTACTCACATCCCCCAGTAACTTTCCATATGAGTTTTTCTCCTTATGCAAGCAGAACTGCCGAAGTCTCTCTCATCTCTTTAATTATAGCAGCTGATAATATCACGGCACAGATAATGCAAAATCATTAATTTGGACCATATGGTGATTTTAAACATTCAATATCTGTCTGAAATAGTATGAATAATTTGGGCGAAACATTTCAAATTTCAAATGAAGGAATATTCCCTTGTCTGCTCAGAGACAACTTGTGATCCAAAAGATAATTTAATTTGAAGGGTTTTGTCTCTGATGACAGAACTGGTCTTCTCTGTTGCATTTCATACCACACCTTTAGGAAAAGAAATCCACATACCTGAAAAATGTATGGTGCTCAACACACACTTTCCATAAGCGCTTTGCAGCACGATGATTTGGCAACTTAAACCCAATAGTGCTTTCAAACTGCTCAAACTAGGTAGGAAAAAAGAAAAAAAATGTATGCGATGCTGTGCATCTACTTTTAGACAGCATACACAGATTCATCCTGATTTCCTCTGCCTATATAATTTCATTGCAAGGGTAAACGTATATGGTCATGTATATAATCAAATATATACATACACTACAGACTACTGTCTGGGGAGGAAGTTGAGTGATAATCAAAGGCAACCTTCAAGGATTTTTTTTGGGGGGAAACTCAGCTAATGAGCAAGAGGTTTTTCATGGTGACAGTGATGTTTTATGCCCTATAGTAACAAAGAGATCAATTAAGACTTGGAAGAGTTCTGAGAAAAACACAATTTAAGTGTTATAACCCTATTGCTTTAACTTCACCAGTTTAAACAACAGTGGGAAGCCTGATAATAGCCTGGAGAGGAGCAATAGTCCCTGGGGACTGATCTGGCCTCACACAGCCTTAGATTAAGGAGATTTACAGTGAAAGAACTAGAGTTAGTAAATCATATTTTTTTAGCTAATTTATCTCCTGGGGAGGATAAGGAAAAGACAGGTAATTGAAAGAGTTGGCTGGGGATACTAAGAGACGTTTCTAAGTTGTGCTGCAGATTTACATTTCAGATGCAAAAGCTGTGCCAGCTACAACTGCTGTAAGATGTTGATGGCTACACGCAGATAGCTGGGTAGGTGAAGCAGTGTTGCTGTGACCAGGGAAACTCAGGCAGAAGGGCACTGGTAAGGAAGCCTGGATCCCTATGGGGAGCTGACAGAGAGAAACAAGGCAGGAAGCTGCAAAACAATAAAGATGATCTAAGTGACACACAGGATGGTGAATCACATTATCATCGAATGTAATTTGGAGAGAGACTGCGTTATTTTGCGTAAGAATTATGACCTGATGACAGGGTGCTTGCTCCATACCAAGACCAGCAGAGCTCAACAGGACTTCAGTGGTGGAGAGCTTGAGTGCAGGCATTGGGAACATCACTGGCTGTTCTTTTTGGTTGTGTTGTGGGGTTTTTTAAAATCAATCTCAACACTGTGAATTTGCTTACTAAAACTGTGTCTGCTGAGCGGCACAAGATGTAGGTTTATGGATTTTGGTTTAGGGCTCTAAAACAAGTTCAGGCCTTGGGACAAGTGGAGTGCTCCAACAAATTTCCCAGGTCACTTTTGAAGCCAGGACTGGACACACCAGCATGCTGCTCCCAACTGTCACATTGCAACAACGGAGAAATGGCAGTTCTCATCCAGGTGATTTCTGTCCAGTCATACAGCTCCACCATCTAGAACAGGTACAGGCTTTTCATTTACCACAGACCAATTACTCTACCATCACTTAAAGTGGAGACACTCCTTTGCCTCTGATGAGCCTGACCTTCTCCTGGGATTTTTTATAAGATTTATCATCTTCTTTCTGCCTTGCACGCTTGACCTGTGAAGTAGGTATTTGCTATCGATCCGGCTGAGCCACGAGAGGGCACTCACTGTACGAGATTTCACATCACCTTCTCCAGAGCCAGAGCATAAGCTCCTGCGAGATCGAATGTATGCAGCTGCCAAAAATGCTGAATGATGGATGGACTCTTGACTCCATTTTTATCAGTCTCCAGATTTCTATTCAGATTCCTAATTTACTAGCCTAATACACTTAAAAAATGTGTTATGGCCTGTATACATCTCCTAGTGGTAAGGTGAATAGGCATTCATCTAATAAACAACATGATAGTGGATGATGACCACTCCATGAATAAGCAGTATGTTAATTTCCCAAAGTATTCATGATAAAGATGGCCATGTTTATTCTTTATGTTGCTTTATGTATGTAAATGGAAAAAACACCAAAGTAGATTTAACTGTATTTTAAAGGAAGTATTCACCTAATCTTTCCAAAGAAAATAAGCACAAATTAAAACACATAAATGGAGAGGAATGTTACAGCCTTTTAAGACATGAGAAATCAACAAATCAATGAGAACATGTTTGGGGTTTTTTCAGTTTAATTCACTAAGGAGTGTCAGGATATCCTTACCTCCCCTGGTCGAATTTTGATGTAGAAGTTGTTCCTCTTGTAGGAAATTTTCAGAACCTTTGGCCAGGCAAATCTATTTATTCTGAGTCTGTCTCGATATATTAAGAGACCGCTTGCACAAACTCCCAGCATGATTTCCACTCCTTCAGAATCCTGGAAAAGCAAGCAATGCACTTTGTTGGATATCTCCCTCCTTACATCCCACAGTACTACAGATCCCTGTATACCATGTTTCTGTCTGAGCGACATCTTTTTAATGCATCAGCTGTAGTGACCTGATTTCTGAGAGCTACCCTACTCATTGACTGCATTCATGCAAGTAAGAGTAAGGCTGGGCAGGGTGAGAGAAACTGAGTGTGTCGAATGTTTCCTTGTCTTTTTTGACAGACTCCAGGAGAAGGGAGGAACTTATTGATGTTATTAAAAGAATGATAATAATCATATAGCAAAATTTTATTAGCAGAATTTAAAAAAAAAGGGTGCTATTAGCATAAATACCAGATTGAAAGTAAGTAGGACAGGATACAAATTTACTTCTCCCAGCAGCACTCATCTCCATAACTAAGCCTTGTGATTCATCTTGGCTTTAGTTCGTTTCCTTGTTTCTTTCATGTTGTTGTGCCTGTGCTCCCTTTGAAATGACCAGCAGGCAGAAAATTGGTCATTTGGACAAAAACTATTCTTTTAAAAGTGTGCAATAACCTACACCTGTGCTATAACCCATTTTTTGACAGGGAAGCTGTAGGTCATACACATTGCCACTAAAAAAGATTTTGCCACAATCTTATTTGAATATACCCATAAATAAATATTTTTTAAGAAGTATGTACTTCTCTTTAGAAGCCTTCAAACAGTCTAAACCAAATCTTCACTGTTTGCTATCACCATTAGACTCTATAATTCTGTTTTTTTCTTCATGTAGCTAAGTAATAATACTGCCAGAGAAAAGAACGAACCACCTTAAAGCTCAGAGTTCTTTGGTAGTCATTTTAAAATAACTTCAAGTTGCAAAAGTCTGGCAACAGAAGCTATGAAGATGTTGCCCTATGACAATCATGAAACAAATTCATTGTTTTCCTCTGGTTTTCCCAATAAGCCACCCTTCAGGCACGCAGTGAAAACCTGATTACATTTTAAGATCAACATAAAGGCATGTGAGGTCAGTCATGATGAAATGGCTACAGCACAGCTTGAAATAAAAAAAAAAAATTGTTTTAAATCAGAGACACAGCATAGAATTAGTGACAGAAAGTGACTTCTGTGTTAGAAAATACACCAATAGAGGATGTATATTCCAGCCCTTAAATGTGATTTCTCTAAATATTTCTAAATATTTTTCTAGATAAAGCTTTAGGTATTGCAAAAGAGAAAAAGCTAGTTTTTTTCAGTGGACTTCAATTTCAGTTTCCTAAGCAAAAAGTAACATTTAAATACAGTGAATACATTCTAAAAAAGGAAGTCTCATTGCCAGTAATCCTACTGCCTGGCAAATGCCTGAAAGGCACACATGCTCATGTAAGGCACACAGCTGCCAGTACAAGGGGCTCCTTCTTCTGATATACTTTCTCAAAAACTTGTTTGGAAATGCCTTTTTCCCTGAAGCCCACTTCTGCAGCAGATCCAAGTCCATTCACAGCTTCTTGCTGGTGTCAGAAACAGCTTTTCAGTGTGATATTATTGGCAAAAAATGAAACCAGAATAAAAGAACTGGGTTTATTTCAGGAGCGATGTAGTTGCATGGAACAGAAAACTGTCAGGCAATGTCTAAGGCATGAGACACTGAACTGCACATCCTTGCAGCTCGGCATATAAACGGGGAGCTTCACCAGAGCAGTGACAACCCAGAGGACAAATCTGTGTATTTGAACACATTTTTTATTGTAGCCTTGTGCTGGATAATGGAGAACTAGTGTTAACAGCAGCTGGCGAGTCCAGCATCTGTTGAATACCTAAGATATTGGCACAGCCTTAATGAATTGACATTTACATAGAGACATCTGCCACAGCATGACTTCTAAAAGGCATCCACAGAGATGCTTGTCCTCTAGCCTGGTACTATCAGATCTCACTGGCAGGCCTAATTAAAACTCAACATTACTTCTCATGATGAGTCTACTTTCCCCACCTTCAGCTCTGCTTCCAAAACTACTGTTGGGTTTCTTCACCCACAGACAGATCCAATTCAGTTAGCACCGCAGCTTTTGAAATTAAGAACATCACTTTAGAGTGAGATGGCCTTGTCTACCAACTTCTATTGATCTAAGTCTTTCCATAGGAAAAATGCAAAGAGTAAAACTGGATAGTAGTGGCGTTTTTACAATTAAAAAGATCCTGGTTATCTCAGGACATCCCATTTTAAAATTTACAGCCTTTCTCCAATATTCTGAGAAACCTACTTGGGCTTCAGTGCTACACTGTTAAATTTTCAGTAACAAAGCTTGTAACTTATTTAGAACAGGAACTCATTTTGTTGTTGCTTTGCAGATTTCTTTGTGTTGAACAAAGGATATTGAAAAAAAAGCTACTGAGTGATGTTCCCCAATCCATTTCTCTCTCTGCTCCAAATGTAACTCAAAATTTTGTGTCTATCTGCAAAACACAGGGAAAGCAGCAGCGTGCCTCCTGGTAGAGTGCTGCCCATTGAGCCATATCAAGATTTCTCATTTTCAGTGAAAGCAATTAGCAGAAAATAAAAGATTGCCTTGAATTCTGTACCACACATGCACAGCTCCTACAAAATGCCCCAGGGATGCAGCTGCAGGCCCTTTCAAGATCTGAGCTGCAAATTTATCTTGGTTCTTGAAAGGATATGCTGCAGCATAAAAACAGGCTGGCAATAATTTCACCTTTACACAAAATGCAGCAGTTTCCACAGCTCAGAATTCTTTGTTCAACACTCATTTGCCAAGGATGCTCACCAAATTTAAAGACATTAAAATCCATTAGCCTTACTTTAAAGAGTGAAGACCAAAATGGTAATTCTTTATTTGGGAAAATAAACCCAACTCAAAAAACAGACAACCGAAAACCAGGCAACAAACACAAGGTTCTCCCAAGCCACAGTAAGAATGAGCATGTGGTGGATAGGTGGATAGATGATGGTAGGGCAGTAGATGTGGTTTATCTTGATTTTAGTAAAGCATTTGACTCTGTCTCTCACAGCATCCTCGTAGATAAACTGAGAAAGTATGGGCTTGACAATCAGGTAGTGAGGTGGATCATGAACTGGTTGAAAGGAAGAAGTCAGAGAGTTGTGGTCAGTGGGACAGAATCTAGTTGGAGATGTGTGACTAGAGGAGTCCCTCAGGGGTCGGTACTGGGACCGGTACTGTTCAATATTTCCCTCAGTGGCCTGGATGAGGGAACAGAGTGTGCCCTCAGCAAGTTTGCTGATG
Source organism: Chaetura pelagica (assembly GCF_000747805.2). NCBI lineage: Eukaryota > Metazoa > Chordata > Aves > Apodiformes > Apodidae > Chaetura > Chaetura pelagica. Next base: position 11,668,396 of record NW_009970725.1, read on the forward strand.
ACACAAAATTGGGAGGTTTTGTGGCAGAGCCATAAAAATGATTAAGGGAGTGGAACATCTCCCTTATGAGGAAAGGCTGAGGGAGCTGGGTCTCTTTAGCTTGGAGGAGACTGAGGGGCGACCTCATCAATGTTTACAGATACGTTAAGGGCAAGTGTCAGGATGATGGAGCCAGGCTTTTTTCAGTGATGTCTAGTGATAGGACAAGGAGCAAGGGATGTAAACTGGAACACAGGAGGCTCCATGTAAACATCAGGAAGAACTTCTTTACTGTGAGAGTGACAGAGCACTGGAACAGGCTGCCCAGAGAGGTTGTGGAGTCTCCTTCACTGGAGACATTCAAAACCCACCTGGACACATTCCTGGGTGATGTACTCTAGGTGACCCTGCTCTGGCAGGGGGGGTGGACTAGACGATCTTTCGAGGTCCCTTCCAACCCCTAAGGTTCTGTGATTCTGTGATGTTTTACTCATAACTTAACCTGCCAATTATTTGAGAAACTACCTCATTGTGGGAGAATGTTTCCAGCAGAACTGCTGCCCTTCCAGTCAACTGCAATGACCACACTTCAAAAGAGAGACAAGTCGCTGTTTCCCCATTACCAGCAATCTGAATAGGTTTCCATCATAGCTAAATAATTGCTTAGAAGTTCTCTGCAGTGTTAGAAATGATCTGCTTATCTAGTTGAGATAAAATAGTTGGCCTTATTAAATTTGAAAACATACCTGAATGAAATGACAATTGATCACTCTCTGGACAGCTTCTAATATTCTTCCTCATTGCTCCATCCACTCAGTACTTTCTTAAATAATTTGATTTTTTAATTAACATGAAAGGTTTATGTGTAATATCTTTGAATGTCTAGGTTAGGTTACGTTATGTTTATAAGATAGATTTATGATTATCCCATGAGTCACCTTTCTTCGTGTTGATACATGATACATCCCACAAAATGCCCATCTCAAAAAAAAAAAAGAATAAATCAGAGAGATCCTGCAGGTTCAAGCACTATGCCAAAGGAGAAAGAAAACCAGTGAAAGAACTATAGTCCATACCTTAGCATGATGGAGATCTACTCCATACATGGATAGTTTTTTGGCATTCTCCAGGAAATGCATCTCAGCCTCTGCAGGTGTCATTCCCCTGAGGAAAAGCAAAAATTTTAGCCATCAGTGTCAAGGAAACAGAGACTGAAATAAAATCCAGCACCTGGAAAACACTCACAGCCATCAGAAATACAGCCAAATCCCTTAGATGGCTAAAGCTCTGGTGTAGACCCTGTTATCATCCACACTGCAAAGCTCTTCTCTAACCAAAGACTCAGACAAAAGCCACGTCCAAAAAATACTCTTACTAGGTATACTGCAGCAGATTCTAACACTGGGGGTGTTGACTGAAGAGAAACTCAACATGAGCAAGCAATGTGCACTTGCAGCCCAGAGACCCAACCATATCCTATGCTGCATCAAAAGAAGCACGGCCAGCATGTCAAGGAAGGTGATTCTCCCCCTCTTCTCCATTCTCCTGAGACCACACCCGGAGTACTAGGACCAGTACCTAGAGGTCCAGTCTACCTAGAGGACTAGAGTCCAGTTCTGGAGCCCACAACGCAAGAAGGAACTGGAGCTGGAGGAATGAGTCCAGATGATGAAGCAGCTCTCCTGTTAGGACTGGCTGAGAGAGCTGGGGTTGTTCAGCCCCTTCCCAGAGAAGAGAAGGCTCCAAAGACACTTCATAGCAGTCCTCCAGTACCTGAAGGAGGTCTAAAGGAAAGTTGAGGAGGGACTTTTTACAAGGGTATGTAGTGATAGACAATGGGAAATGGTTTTAAACTGAAAAAGGATAGATTTTTGGCTAGGTATTAGGAAGAAACTATTTCCTGTAAGGGTGCTGAGACGCTGGAACAAGTTGCCCTAGGAAACTGTGGATGCCCCATGCCTCTAAGTGTTCAAGGCCAGGTTGGATGGGGCTTTGAGAAACCTGGTCTAGTGGGAGGTGTCCCTGCCCATGCAGGGGGGTTGGAACTAGATGATTTTTAAGGTTCCTTCCAACCCAAACCATTCTATGTTTTCCTGATGTGCCAGAACAGTACCTGAAGGCAGGCTGCAGCCCACACCAATGCCCCTGCCTACCTGTGGCTCTTGTGCAGCTCGATCACTTTGTCCTCCAGCTCTTTAGTGTGATTCGGCGCAAAGCGAAATTCACTGACGTAGTCGCTGCCATACTCGTCAGGGTCGTAGTCACCGAGCTCCGACTGCACAGTGTAGGAGCCCAGCAGGGCCAGTGTGACAAACGAGCAGGGCAGCCGGCCTGACACAATGTCATCTCTCAGCTGCAAGCAGAGGTAGTACCTGCAACGGAACACCAAGGTGGCTTACAAAGTGTCACTCCATTGCTACCTCCAAGAGAGTGCTGGCATAGGCCTGAGCTTTTCTACTAATTTGCAGACAACTCCCAAGCCCAAGTTTTTCAGGTGTTAACAAACATAATAATAATAATTTTGAAAGAAAACCCCAACACTGCACCTTGCCTAACTTATGGACAGTAATGTCTTATTATCTTTATAAAGCATCATGGGCATTTCTTAATAAAATAGGCTGTTACTTTGTTTGGTGACCTAAGTGGAGAATTATCCATTAATTATACCAGGTTTTTATCATAAATCACTAAGATATATAGCTACCTGATAATTCTTTTCTTTAAGAAGAAAAAACATTAAAATCCCCAAATACTGTTCATTAAAGGGTAGGTGAACTCCAAGCTATCAAAAAAAGTTAGTTGTCTCTTGAGCAAACAGTTGAGCTTTCTCAACAATACACTGAAACAGTACATGCTGCTAAAACCTCAGCAATAGCCAGTGCAAAGGGTAACCAGATAAAAGAAAACAGGAAAAAAAATGAAGAGTGTTGGCTTGGTGGTGAAGGCACAGAGTTCCCAGGGGAGATTTGAGGGCAACATGAAAACAAATCCTTTCTTTTGGAAGACCTCTGTTGAAGTGTGAACTCCTGGCACACTGTCTTTATGCACAAAAGCGTAGCACAGGGAAGTCCGATCTAAGCCAAAGGCTTCATGCTACCGTGCAACAAGCAGTCCACAAAGCAATGGAGGTTAAAAATATCCACAGGCTGCAAAATATTAGAGCAGGCTAAAGAACAGCTTGCCAGTGGTATAAAACTTGCTATGGGTCCAAGGTTTTCTTGCCTTTGACCAAGGAGGAAACCAGGTGAGGTTTTGTTGTTGTTGTTTGTTTTTTTTTTCGCTTGTGCTTGCAATGAGTATGCAAAACCAGAGAGCAGAGATGCAGATTGCAGTGCTAAATGACTTGGACAGCAGTGAGCAGCCATTCATTACTACCATATTCCCTGTACCATGCACATCAACTGCTTGCCTCATCAAATGACATACAAAATTTACACACACACTTATTTTCATTCCACTTCTTTACTTTCATAGCTATGACTTTACTGATAATAATCACTTGGTACCACTGTCAAAACTGGGCATCAAGCATCTTTGTGAAAATTAAAAACAACTCTTAGGAATATGTATATTGAAAAAGCTTGGTTTTAGGGTTAAATTATAGAAAATAAAAAGTTGTCTTAGCTCAGAGGACAGACATTGTTCATGGTGTCTTTCTGCCAAAGCATTGCATGTTTTCCATGAGGTCATAAGGATGCCAACGGGAATACAAAACATTCCTTTTCTTGTATAATTAGAGTGCAAGCACTACTACTATGAACAGCTCTTAAGCCCCTTCTAGAAAGGTATTTAATGTTTCAAACACCTGGTAATATCTTCAGATAGCTGGGCAGGGTCTGGAGGGTAGAATTTCACATTAAATGCAAACTGCCAAGCACCACCTGGAAAAGAGCATAGGTTGACTGAAAGTAAACTGTAAGTGCAAGAAGAGATGCTCATGCTGTTTGATTACCAGCAGACTTAAAAATACCCCAGCCACACAATTAATAACAACAGGATATCGTTTCATTTCCCCATACATTGTTCTAAAGATACTACTTTTCCCTTTCACAGTTCTGGTATTAGATCAGACTTTACAGCTCTTTCCTTATTTATTAAGATTTCAACTGAAGTGATAGCCCTAAGGGATCAGATATTTATTACTAACACTAAAAGAACCCTCAGTCCAAAAACGTTTACTGGAATTAACCACCTGAAAACAGCCTATACAAGCTTTAAAAACCAATAACACAAAACACTGAGGTGCTGGAAACACGACAAGCCAGAGCACAAACAGGCTCTGGAGTGGGGTGATGTGCCGAGGTCTGGCTACTCAAAACAGCTCACAGTATCCTCTCAGAGTGCTGCCTCAGCACATAGCTTCTGTCTCCAGCAGACAGAAAGTATTGTGCAGACAAAACTGCAAGGACAAACACAGAGAGCATGACTGAAAGGAAGTACATAACACTGAGGAATTCTTATTTAGTTATTTCAGTAAGTTTAGGTGACCTGTGGGATGGAGACCAGTTTGCATCACCACAGTTTGTGAATGTTCTGAGGGGTTTTTTTGAGTATTAGCTTTAAACATTGTAAAGAAAGAATATCAAGATTAAAGAAAGAATATCAAGAATATCAAGAGTTGAACATAGTATGTATATATAAAAGCTATTCTGAAAAAAGGGGCAGGTTTATATGAGCTCATGTCTCAAATGAAAACAAAAAGCAGTAACAAAACCCCAAATCACAGGGTACCAACAAGCAACACAGTGGTTTTGCAGTAACAAGGCTTTTCATCAAGGCCTATCTTGTGGTATATACCTCTTACATGTACTTCTACCACGTAAATTACAGTATTTCTGTAGTTAAGAAACCGAAGCTGAAGTAATGGCACTTCTGTTATCTGAAACACACTGATGTCAAAGTGGAAGGCTAACTAGAAACAGATCACTGTGATACCATGAAAAACATGAGTCTTCTGTATAAAACTGGCAGGGTAGGATTTTCCTGTGATCTTCAAGGCAGATGCATCTTGTGCCTAGGTACCTCCTAAAGAGTATGGGGTTAGAAGATGTATCTGGTGCACTTTCAAGTGAGATAGCTCATACGCTGGACAGACTGAATGTCCATTTGCCTGGAAATACTGTCAGGTTGTCCTAATCAGGTGCTTGGAAGTATTTATTTCACTTTGGTCATCCACGCACCCAAGAAAACAGGCTCAATGTGGAAGAAGACTTTTGACTTTACCGTCAGGACTTAAGCTCTTGGTGAAATGTTTGGGCTCCTTGATTTTAGGAACTTTTCCACCCACTTGGGCCATAAAAGATGTTGGAAAGAAGACTTGGGTGCAGCAAGGATGGGGCAGAGTTCCATCAGGGGTGAACTGGCCCTGAGTTGGGAACAGAGCCTGAGGGTGACAGAGGGAACAAGCCATGGCCCAGAAATTTATTTCTCTGGCACACACAAATCTATGATGTAGCCTATCATACAGTATGGATGGTTAAGATACCAGAGTGTCTTCATCCCTCAGTTGCAGGGGTTTAAATAAAAACTAACACTGTGCAAGTTAGCAGGTTATAACCAATGGAGGGCAAACCAGGGGCTGCACACATGGCAAAAGCCTTATTTCTCAACCACTGGGATGGTTTGTGGTCTGCAGTGGAACCATGGGTATCTTAGTGTTGTACAACTCACCCAGCATTTAGAAGGATTATATGTAAGTGTCTTGGAAAGTGTAAGGGGTAACACCCTACTTTTCCACTGTTGTCCTGTTCCAAAATGGAACTGTACAGAACAAGAAAATTATCACTGTCATCTTCTGCAAATACAACTGTCCCTTGCGTCAAGTCCAGGATGAGACTCTTCTGCCCTGGTTAATCTCTCGCTGTCACAACCTTTCATCTACCTCACAGCTTGGGCACATATTGAACGCATTTCAAATCAGTGGTGCGAAGCCAAGCTGTTTTACTTGCACTGGCCATCAGCGTAACCTGACTCGTCTACAGCACCTTCCTCTCCAGATCCATCTTCTCAAGAGATTAAAATAGCCAGATTTTCAGTAGTTTTTATTGCAGATCGCTTACTTATAATGAAAACAATACTGGTGGAAAGGTGTGGTTGCTCATACTAAGTGGGGAAGTTTTCCATCCATCCAGTGTCAATTAACCACTTGAATCTTGGAGAGGGGAATGATTAATTTGCCAGGCCTGACCTAACAGATTTGAACTATCAGATATACTTGCTTGTAAAAGTACAAGTGCTAGAAAACGTCATTTACAAAACATGGAAGAAAAAAACACAACTACTGAGGCTTTCCTGTCCAAGGAAGCCACACACACAAACTTTCAATCTGTTTTAAAAAGCGAGGAGAGAAAAAAAAGGCAGGTCAAATTTTGAGCCTGGAAGTCTTGACAAGGTTTTCCTTTGAGAGGTTTTTGAATTTCTAATGTAGCAGACGGCTAAATTTAACAACCGAGCTTTTTAAAATATTCATGTGAAGTAGAAAATTGACTGGCTCTCTGTGAATTGAATGGTCAATTTAGGAGCAAAGTTCAAGCTTTTGAAATGTGGGAAGCAAAGATATTTTAGATAGAGTGCGAGTATTTCAGTATGAGGCATGAGCAGCATTCCTGGGTATGATATAATGATCAGTAATGCAAAGAAATAACTGATATGTGTGGCCCGGTCCCTAAGGTTACATTGCTTAATGTGAAACTTCAGGTTTTTGCATCTCTGCAAATGTCAAGTTGCTTTCAGCAATGCAAGTTCACATGTTATGAGCCTCAGTAACCGTCTGCAATTACGATGAGGTAAAATACCTGAAAGATGCAGGTAATTTCTGTGCCAGAGACTCAGGAAAGGATGAAAAAGAAGATTGTGAAATCGGCTTCATCTCTCAGGGGAGCACACTCTTCCGGGAAAGGTATGGAGAAGGGGACCATGGCCCTGTCTCACCTGTCTCCTCACCCCGAGGGCATGGGGCTGGGGAGAGAGGGCTGCTGAACTATTGGTGGAGTCCTAGTGGGATGGACCCTTTGATGCAAAACTGAGTTACCCCAGCCATTCAGGAAGAAGCCCAGAGGATCAGATTGGCTTGGTGATGGGCCTATTGTGACTGCTCATGTGCTGGGGAGCCCCCTCTGCCTCTCACATCCCTGCCCAGCGCCACTAGGGTCCAACACCATCAGAAGCATTGAGGGCTATTTAAGAGAAGAGACTTTTTGTGCAGATTTTTAGTGTTCAGACACATGAGAAAGGAAAGTTTTCCAGACCCCTTCAAATAAACACACAAACAGTACCAAACTTACTTCGGATCTGCTTCTTGATTTCCTTGGCAGGGTCCAACCAATTCTGCAAAGAAAATGTTTCCTTTTTTCAAGTTGAATTAAAAACCACAATAAACATTCTTTTTAAAACAGGGCTATGAGTCAAAGCTAGAACACACAAAGATCTGCCACCCTGCTCTCTTTGAAGCAGAAGTAGGCAGGGATAATACTAACTTTCAAAATACAACCCTGAGTAGAAGCAGGATTTTTATCAACCTTCCCAGACACTAGGGGGGTGAATGGTTTGAAATAAAAAAGAAAAAAATAGAAATCAATAAAATAAATCCACATAAACCTTTTTCCAGAGTGTCTTTGGGAAAAATTAAATTTATACAAGTTTGTTAAGAATTTTTTGTTGGTTGGTTGTTTTTTTGCTCTATTCCTGGAAGGGTTGAAAAGGATAAGCAAGCATGGAACAGAGAACAACCCCCTTGGCAACCTGACATGGGCATGAGAGGCTCCACAGAGGCAGAGAGAGGACAGGGGAACATCAGAGGCAGAATTGCAGCACCTCCATGCCACGTTGAGCCCAGGGAACATGCAAGAGAAAATCCCTCCCAAAGAGGTGGGGAATTATCACAGTGATGTGTTGCTACTCCACAGATGCCAAGGAGCAGACAGAATTCCCCTGAAGGAGGTGCACAGCAGCTTGGGGTCTCGCAGTGCTGCTGTCATCTTGTTCTGTAGCAGAAACAATTGAACTGTTACACAGCCCAGAACAAAAAGTTTACTTCCACTAGGAAAGTTCCACTTTCTCCAAAGGAAAATAAATTAATGTATCAGTGAAAAATAAATACTAAAGATATAGCAAACAAGCAGAACATAACAATCCTCTCCCAACAAAAACAAACAGTTTGCAGCTGTCCAAACCTGGTGTATGGTGCAAAACATGAGCCTGAAGAGCTCTAGCTATTGCTGAGCACAAAAGAACACCATGCACCAAGAAATAAAAGATGCATCAGGATTTCTGTTTTCAAAGGCAAAATATGATGTGGGCGTGTTTATTGTCTGGCTGGAAGTTATCTGGCAGAGGACGGAGATGAATTGCTAAGTATTTCAATATTTAAAATATGCATGTTATTGATCAAGAAATGTGGTGGCAGGCAGTACTCTTGTGGTACTTCTAAGCCACCTGTTAATTAACAAATTCTCCTCTTTCCAGTACAGGAAACCACAAGTATCTAAAAATGTACTTAAGCATCTGCCTAACTCTTACCACAACTCAAAACTAAGCAAGTGCTAAAGTGTTACCTTGCACTGGCATGAACCAAGTTTCTGCTTAAGTGATTTTCTGAAACAGAAATAAAATCCTTATATTTAGAAGTCTATAAAGAAAGGGGAAAGCGAGGGAAAAAAAAAAAAAAAAAAAGGACTGATTTATTTTGTATCATATATAATAGAAGCCTAGAATATAAAACTGTTCTTCTCACAAGACAAATGGCTGAAGAAGCTGTAGTATCTCCAGCTTCATCAGGGAAGACCTTTCAGGCCAAGCAAAGCACAAAACACCTTCAACCGGCTGAGCTGTGATGGGCTACGGCATGTATTGCTAAAAGGTTTCGTTGATGATTTCTTTCAAAATATTTAATTTTAAATGTCAAAAACACGTAACATGAATTACCCTTTGATACTCTCTCTTTCATCATAAGATGTCCAAAATAATACATATATATCACCTGCATATAAGATCATCTTGGACACCATTAATACACAGCTTATTTAATATTGAAGCTGAGATGCAGACAAGCAGAATGTGATTCACTATCACTGCCAACTGCTTCTGAAGACTTAAGTCTTTAGCCAAATCAACACTAACACTCAGATGACGCAAGTCAAGACTTAAAGCCTTTCTTTATTTTAGCACTTAGCAGGAACAGTCAATCAAGTCCTACCTATCTGTATCCCAAACATATTACTATTAAGCCGTAGTTTAGAATTATATGTTTGTAGTTTATATTTGAATGTAAATCTGAGTTTCCTCTATGACAGTAATGAAATAAATCATGCTGGAGAGAGGACCAGCTAAATTAATAACTTCTTTCATGTCATAAGTAGCCAACACAGAGGGAAGTCAGGGAAACACAGAGTATGCTCTTGAGGGGTATAGAGTTAGAAAAAGCAATAGCTCTAGCTACATCTACGGAACTTGGCGAGGAAAGCAACAACTTCTGAACTGTTTGCAAGTGTCCAGGGGGTGGTGTCTTGTGGAGCTCTGATGTTCACATGCCAAAGGTCAGTCACAGTTTTGTGGGTTACCTTTTGGTTTTCTGTGTCTTTGTACGTTAGCCCAAAGTAGTCTTTTTCCAAAAGGTTCAGATGCTCGCAAACTTTGTCAAATAGCACTTGACCTCTGGAACGTTTCTGTGGGAAGTGAATAGGAAAAAAGATCACAAGTGCAAAATAAAATAGTATAAGCATTAAAATAACATTTTGTCTGTTTAATTCTCAAATGAATAACCCCAAAATTATCTACCTAAACTCATCCTTTTTTCAAACCTATTGATCTAGAGTTTCATAAGCATCTGCTGAACGGGGCAGATCAACTTTTTGTCAAAGTTCATGTGGTATTGGCAGAGTTAAAAATAAGTTAATACATGTCATGTTTCAAGTTTTAATTAGAAGATCTCTTCTTCCAGAAATTACAACTTCAAATGGGTGCCGAGGTCCTACTTCAACAAACAGGAGTGTTCTTTGTGTGCAAGAGTAACATGAAACAAAGATACAAAATATTCTCTGTCACTGATTATCAGAGCTGTGTCTAGGGGTCAATTCACTGGGGGAAAAGCCAAATGTGGAGATATTTCTTGCTTTGGTAAAAATATGTCCTGATTCCAGGATCCTTTTTTGTCTAAAGTATGGGGAATGACACACCACCTACTGAAATCACTGAAAGAGCCTCGTATTTCACTGGCAATACAGCTGGGTAAGAAAACAGTTTTCCAGTGTCCCACTAACCTTCTTTACTGCTAACACATTAGAGGAGATCTCTCACTGCCAACAGCAAGAGCCCTTAGCAGAAGCTTCATAGTATCTCATATTGGACAGTAAAAATTCAGGTCATCCTAATTCTTAGTGCTATACATGACATTGAGAAAAAAGCCAAAAAACAAACCCTCCAAAAAGCCAAACACAGGCAGGAATGTCCTCTTTATATGCTAAGTATGGCAACTTTGATATGCATTAATGACGACGAGCAATTCAAAATTATTTGGGCCAATGTTTCATTGCTGCCTGCTTCCGTAAGTGCAACTCAGTTAAAGGAAACAACCTCCCTACTTTATATCAAATACACATATACCTAGATACTTTGGCTGATGTCAGCACTGCATTTTTGCCCTCTGTAGTATACAGATGACTTCAAGGAGACTAGAAACAGGCTGCTTGCTTTAAACGCAGCACAGGAGGCTGACACAAAAGAGGAGAGAATGCAGCCTCTGGATTTAGACATCTCTGCCAACGGAGCTGCCACAGATCATGCTGCCAGCCCAGCAGCCTTGGCTGGGTCATGGATATTTCACAATCCAAGCTGACACAGCTATGCCAACAAACCCATGGAGCCCAATGCCAGCCTCCAGCTATTTTAAAAGAAGAAAGCAAGCCAAGAGAAAAGGAAAGAAGAGAACTGAGGGTTGGTGCCAAATACCCTGTGAAAACAGTGCAAGAAATGATGCAGGGAGTTGTGCAGCGTAACCTCCTGGTATTTCTAATGCAGATCTGATGGCACATTAGAAAGGAACCCTCTACCTTTTCATCAACGGGGAAACCAACGAGTGTGGCTCACAGAGTCTGACAAATGTCCTCCAGCTGAGAAAAAACAGGCACAGAAGTTCACTGCGAGCATATCGCTATAACTTCATTTATTGTATCTTCCAGCATAATTTGAGTTAACACACCTAGGGCGTCCTTCTGCTGGCCACACACTTTCCACTTTGTAGTAGAAAGCATAACTATACCCCAGCTCCTTTGTAATTTCAAATATTTAGTTAGTTAATCCTTCATGCCTTGAAATTGGAAGTAGGTAAAAAGAGGTAGGTGGTTCTATACTTGATGCTTCATGGAGATGATCAGGCAGATAAAAAAGATTGACTGCTGGTGTGCAGAGGTACCAAGTCAGCACCTTCAAGCCAAGACAGTCATGCTTCTGGTATAAACAACCAATGTTGTTATTTTTGCCAAATTTCTGGGGTTTTTTCTGCAAACCAAATAATTGTGCTGAATGGAGAGAAATAAGCAAGTTACCTCTACAGAACACTTGCTTTGAGAAACACTATGCCTGAACCACTGCAACATTTACTTGTATTTGAAATGTGACACTTAAATGCCCTCTTAGGAAGGACACAAGGCCAAAAGAAGAGCTATTTTATGTGGCCCATCCATGCAGCTACACAGATGTCAGTTTTGAGAAACACCAGCTAGCAGCTGCAAGGTACAGCACTTTAACAGGGAATTGCAGGAAACAGTTGTGTGGGGCTGTGTTGTAATAAAAACCAACCAACTGAAAAAACTCAGTGCTCAGCATTTTTTGTTCTTTGCGGGCAAGTGAGAATAAGTATGGCAAGCCTGGAAGAACTTGCATAGCTCAATTTTTATCCATGACAAAATTAAACCTCTTCCTCCTGTACAAAGATGCCCAAGTTGTGCTCAGCCTTTTTCCACAAAACTCCTGCTACATCAGGATATGGGAAAGACCTCCTGGTGCTGTGAGAGGATGTCAGAAATACCATGTTGTCCTGGTTTGAGCCAGGATGAAGCCAATTTTTCTTTTTACTGATTTTTTTTTCCTTCAGTGAGCCTTCTTGTAGCTAGCAACAGTATGTTCTGCTAGGCTGATAAGACAGTGGAATATTTTTCTAACTACTGAGGCTTCAAGGCTGCACCTGCACCCTGCCAGCTCAGACACTATGGGGAGATCTGTGACCCCCCCGTAGGAGGCTAAGTTAGACAGACAGCAAAATTGGCCAAAGATATTCCATTCCATATATCTACGTAAGCTCAAAGGAAGGTCAGAGATCACAGAAGACAACTTCTTTCCTTCTTCTTCTCCCCTTCTCTTCCGTCCATGGCCGGCGTCCAGGGAGGACTCTGTTCATCCATCACCGTCGATCCTCAGGCTTGATCTCTCGTGACCCCCATAACTCTCTGCTTTCTCCAGCAGCAGCTCCGGGATTCCTCGGGACTCTTCCCGGTTCAGGGAAGTGCTGTGGGAGTTGCTGGGGTGGGGGGAGATGAGAGGCTTTTGCCCGTATCTGAACATATCTGTATATAATTGTATATATTTTCTTGTATCATTCATTAGTGTTTTAATTAAAGCTGTGTAGTTTAGTTTTCAATCCAGCCAAGTCTCTCTCTTTTTCTCTCTCTCCTTCCCTACCTGGGTTGGGGGGAGGGGGGATCGAGGGCATTGTTGTCGGACCTAAGTCAAACTGTGACACATGTATAACTGACAGCCCTTCCCAGACTAGGTCTTCTCTTCACCAGACACCAGGTGTGAAGTGGTGATGGTCCAGGTGAAGCCTTACCAGGACCACTTTTCTTCTCACTCTCCACAGAAACACCCCATCAGTGTCCAGACAGATGACTCTCGGGTTGCAGTCTTGTCACTGCACCTCTTCTTAGGTCAGACCTGATCCATGAGAGCAGGATTTAGAGGGCTCTTGTAATTTGGGGAGCAGGGGCTACCTGGGAATGTAGCCACAACTGATGCCCTCCAAATCCTCATGTACCTCCTTGTGTACCTGTGTATATGCAGCACTGCTGCTCTATACCCATGTAGCATTAGCATGCACATCCTCTTTATAAAACAATATTGCACAGAAACATAGTCAGGGGAGGCTACTGCATTAATCTGTGGGAAATTAAGATGTTTAGTTAGGAATATATAATTAAAGCAACTGAAAAGACTTCCCATGCTCTTGTTAATTGCTTTCATTTCACTGTGTGCCCAAATAAGCAAGCCAGACAAGGCATGGGTATCATTGCTTTGGCAGAAGAAAATGGGAGGAGGAGGAGGAGAGAAAGATCAAGTTACAAATTCACACAGCTTCTCAACCCATCCTAAACCTTTGCTTTCCACTATTTTAGGGTAACAAGCCTAAGGCAAAAGACTGACAGTCTGCTGGTTACTGTGGAACAAGTTAATGCTGAAAATGACAACTAATTCTCAGCAGTCCAAAAGATGATGATAAGAAAAATGAAAAAAATATTAGACTTCATGCTATAAAATACAGGAAATATAAAGTTTCCTGTAAAAGAAAAGTTTTTCTGAAAGGTAAATATGGCAAGATTCTCCTCCAGAAATATTCTTAGCTATATTTCAGGCATGAATGAGATTAAAGCTTTGGAAAATCAAGACAGCAGAAGGAACGCAAAACATAGACTGAACAGTATAAATGAGCACAAAAGTCCAGGAGCAAAAACTTTTCACTTTTCAGAGCCTGCTCCCTGCAGTGCTATAAAGGTTAGGGCTCTTGCTTAAAGCTGGAATGGGAATAAACAGCCTCTTAGTCAAGCTCCCAGTGAAGGGAGCCAGCAGCAATGAACTTGGCAAGCCTGTGCCCACCAGCAATTCCCACTTGCAAAGGACAGCAGAAGCAGGCTCTTTCCCCTCCAGCTTCTCCTCGGTTTTGGAGCAGAGCCTCTCCCTTCATGGGAGGCTGAAGGTCACAAAAGGCCCTCCCATCCCCCAGGTGGCTTTCCTGGAGAAAGTCCATGCTCAAGCCTCTCCATGTCAGCTTCTTCAGCCCATAACTGTCCATTCCACCCCTGTCCTCTTACAAGGCCATCAGACCAAGGTAACATCATATGTCTCTGAGAGTGAGGAGATAAAAAATTAAGTACTTCTATCTTAGCTCTGGGCAGAGAACACGTTTATAAAGTCAGTTACTCTCACTGGCAAACATTTGGGTACAATGTCTGGTATTTCTTAATGTACAAAAATAATTACCAAGTTTACTTTATTATGATTAAGCCCATAAATCCTAATGTGCTTATGATAAACATTATTAAAGTGAAAAAGCACAAGCCTTTGTTATAGATATGGTGTCACTTCCATCACAAAACACAATATTGCGCATTGATACAATCACTGAAGCACAGACTGGCAGAGGCTGGAGGGCACCTCTGGAGATTGCCCAGTCCAATCCCCCTGTGCAGGGCCACCTACAGCAGATTGCTCAGGATCATGTCCACTTTGGTTCTGAGTATCTCCAACGATGGACACTCCACAGCCTGTCTGGGCAACCTGTGTTGGCGTTTGACTACTCTCATACTAAAAATATTCTTATATTATGGTTTTTTTATGTTTAAATGGGATTTCCTGTATTTCACTTTGAGCTCATTGCCTTTTTTCCTGGCACTGGGTACTGCTGAGTCCAGTCTGAGTCTCCATCTTCTTTGCTCCTCCCATCAGGTATTTGTATACATTGATGAGAAACCCCTGAGCCTGCACTTCTACAGGCTGAGCAGTCCCAGCTCTCTCAGCCTTTCCTCATAGCAAAGATGCCCCAGTCCCTCCATCATCCTTGTGAACCTTTGCTGGACTCTCTCCAGTACATCCATGTCTCTCTTGTACTGAGGAGCTCAGGACTGGACCCAGCACTGCAGGAATGTCTCACCAGTGCTGAGTGAAGTTGAATGATCACCTCCTTTGACCTGCTGGCAATGCTGCCTAAGGTGGCCCAGGATGCCCCTGGCTGCCTTTGCTGCCAGGGCACATTGTTGACTCTTGCTCGCCTTGTTATCCATCAGGACTCTCAGGTAATACTAAACCCTATATTGTAGTAATCAAGCTACAAAGAACATACGTTACTGGAATGTGATAAGCAATGGGAAAAGTATATGGGAAATGAGCAACCAGCAACTTAATACAAAGATGTGACACCAACTTCATTGTCATGCAGGTGCTAATAAAACTCCAGTAACCCTCTTTGCTATTTGGTGAGATATAAGGAAGACATCAGAAAGATTTCAGATGTTATGTGTTGGATGGTGCTTCTCAAACCAGAAGCTAGCTATACCAAAGGAAAATTCAACAGGATCCAGAACTGCCACTTCCAAGAGCCAAATTTTGCTTCTTTGAAAGAATATAGGCTTGGCTGCCCCATGCTGGGAGGTGCCACATCAGAGAAATATGTCCTTGAAGCTGAAAAACGACCACTTGCAACCATCTGTGGGGCATTTTAGCATACATCTCAGTGATACAGTCTGAGCCTCCCTTCTGATGCACCCTCTCACTGAACAACACATCTTAGCTTGCTGGGTAACCTCCAACCTTCTGGACCAGCCATTTTGCCTAGTTCTAGTTGGGTTCTTTCAGACCAAATCCAACCCTCTGTCTGACAAATTTCTCCCTGAAGAGGCAATGCCACCCTGAGAATGCTATCTAAGCAAGACTGAGGGGCCTCCATCTCAGAGGGTTTGAAGACAGTGGCCAGGCAATGCCACAGCTGGCCTGACCCAGGGCCAACCATCACCATGCTCAAACCAGGGACCTTCCTAGCCCCAACCAACCACTGTGGCTGTGATACTGTGCTCCCTGTGCACCCCTGCAGGTGCTAAGGGGTTAATCATTGTATACCTGATTGAAACATAATGTCAGTCTACTCTCATGCTCTATTTTTACTTAGGAGTAGATTACCTTCCTCCCACTGACAGGGAACTAGGGTGAGGAGCTGAAGGGCAAAAAACAGCCCTCTCAGCTTCCTAGAAATGAAAGCTATTGCAACCTCCACAGTGTCACATTTTGGAGCAGTTCTATTTTTGCATCTGATGCTGCAGTCTCATGTGGATGCAAAATGCTGAGCAAGAGCTGGGGGAGGAAGCTGCAGCATGCAGGTATGTCCCTGCATATAATTGCAGGAAAGCAATTATAAGATTCAGACCAAGTTTTACAGACAAGGGAAAATCCAAAGATAGAAAGAGTTCCACAGCCAAACAAAAAACTGTAAGGAGATTCATTTTTGCCACCACCAACCATCATCTCCATTGCATAGTACCTAGAAGGTCAGGGCGTGCCCCATGGAATTGAAACTCTGCCCTCCCTTTCTGTCCAGTCAAGGAGCATGGCAAGATGAGCAAGTATCACAGCTGTGGGATTGGGTTTTAAATGGAAAGAGTTCACACATATAGTTCTGCAAGAGCACATATGCAAACACAACACTGCCACTTTCCTCAGAAAAGCTGTCAGGGAGCCAGCAAACAACGCAACATGAACACCAGCCTGGCGTTAAACTCCCTACAATTACTGTAATAATTCTAGTTGGGCACAACTGCTGGAAGAAGGACAAACAGATTAGTATCATGAAATCCTGGTAGGAATAATTGGACTTTAACTGATGCTGAGGTTATCTGGTTCACATTCCTAATTAGCATTTGCACTTTCCAATGGATCTTAACAATGCTCTGTATAAATGTGTAGGCTGGCTCTAGCCTTGCGTGCTGTAATGTATTTTGGCATGTGGCTGTACTAACCTCTTCTTTTCCCCCTTTTCTTTCTAGTGGGGGAGTATTAGCTGACTTTTTCACTTGCAACGTGCATGATGAAAAAGATTCCAGTTGTGACCAGACCACTGATTTTCCTTTATTTAACAGTTTAAATTTAATTTTGCAAGCTATTTTTGATGACACTTTGGTTTCTACACTGCATGGGCCACATGGTGATCTCCTCTGTGCAGAAGCAAGGCAAACACCCATAAAAGTTAAAATGTATATGACAACAAATAACTGGCATACACAAGGGAAAATTTCCCCTCTCCACATTGCAGCTTCTGCAATTATTCTTGCAACACAAACAAGTGTAAATGATTAACTGGTTGTCAGGAATACTTTGTACTCGCCGCAGTGAGCACTCTTCCCATAAATTCCCCCAGCTGAGTCTCTCAGTCACTAAATTCCAGCCTCCTGACAACACACTTTCTCATTCTTTCCTCATGAATTACCCAGCTTACATAAAAATACGTCCAATCCCAGAAGAAAAATGTTACTTGAGCAAACAGTCATTACTTGCAAGTTGAAGTGTATGTAAGCTTCCAAGATCACTTTTGTACCAAGTACCCCATTTCTGGGGGAGGGATTTGACTGTCACAAATATGCCATAATTTAATATGGGTAGGCAAATATGTATATACTTTAATGCACATAATACATGTATACACAAACATATACAAATTCATGGGCAAGTGAACACACAGTCTGGCTCCAAATGCAGAGGACCTGGTGACCACATCACGGTGCTTGTCCGTCTACAGGAAATCAATTGGAGGTCCTAGACTCACACAGTCATTGTAGTAAGGAGCACATTTTATCTGCAAATTAAAAATCTACATCCCATGACATTCTCCATATTTTTTCTGAAAGCATTTGAGCTGGTCAAGACACAAAGGGCAGAACTGAACAATCCTGGAAGCTAAGGGGAGACTACAAAGATGTCGTTAGACTATGCAGGAAGAAAAACAGAAGGGCCAAAGCCCAACTAGAACTTAAGTCTGGCTATTGCCATAAAAGACAATTAAAAATGTTTCTATAAATCAATTAGCAACAAAAGGTGGGCTACGGAGAATCTCCATCCTTTATTGGATGCAGGGGAAAACATAGTGACAAAGGATGAGGAAAAGGCTGAAATACTTAATGTGTTCTTTGCCTGAGTCTTTAGTAGTAAGACCAGATCATTTCCAGATACCCAGCCCCTTGAGCTAGAAGCAGAGGGGGAGCAGAATGGAGCCCCCATAATCCAAGGGGAGATGGTTGGCAACCTGCTGCACCCCTTAGACATAAACAAGTCTATGGGTTCAGATGGGATCTACCCAAAGGTACTGAGGGAGCTGGCAGAAGTGCTCACCAAGCCACTTCCCATAATTTACCAGCAGTCCTCGCAAACATGGGAGTAGCCTGGAGGATCTTAAACGTGATGCCTACCTATCAGGAGGGCCCAAAGGAGGATCTACAGGCCTGTTAGTCTGAACCTGATGCCAGGAAAGGTTATGGAGCAGATCATCTTGAGTGTCATCAAGTGGCACATGCAGGAAAACCAGGCAACCCAGTCAGCATGGATTCATGAAACGCAGGTCCTGCTTGATGAACCTGATCTCCTTCTATGACAAGGTGACCCACTCAGTGGATAAGGAAAGGGCTGTGGATGTTGCCTGTCTAGACTTTACTAATGTCTTTGACACAGTTTCTCACAGCATACTGCTGGAGAAACTGGCTGCTCATGGCTTGGACTGGTGTACTCTTTGCAGAGAAAAACTGGCTGGATGGCTGGGCCCAAAGAGCTGTGGTAAATGGAGTTAAATCCAGTTTGTGGCCAGTCACAAGTGGTGTTCCCCAGGGCTCAGTGCTGGGGCTGGTGAAGTGCCTGGAAAACAAGTCTTACAAGGAGCATCTGAGGGAATTGCGGTTGTTAAGCCTGGTGAAAAGGAGGCTGAGGGGAGACCCTATCACTCTGTACAACTAACTGGAAGGAGGCTGCGGCAAGGTGGGGAGTGGTCTCTTCTCACTAGTAACAAGTGATAGAACAAGAGGAAATGGCCTCAAGTTGTATGAAGGGAGGTTTAGATTGGATATGAGGAACAATTCCTTCATAGAAAGGGTTATCAAGCACTGGAACAGCTTGCCCAGGGTGGTGGTGGAGTCCCCATCCCTGGAGGTGTTTAAAAGACGTGTAAATACGGTGCTTAGGAACATGGTTTAGTGGTGGACTTGTCAGTGCTAGTTAACAGTTGGACTCAATGATCTTAAAGGTCTTTTCCAAACAAAACAATTCTGTGATTTTATGAGAATCGCTGCACTTTAGGCCAGAAAATTTCCAAATAATGAGAATGTGTTTTTTTAACAACTCTTGATTAAAGACAAAAAAAATAGAAGGTTTATTTTTCCCAAGGACATTAAATAGAATAAGCAATTGCAAAGAAGTTTAACTTCATTACAGTTCTATATATTTCTATTTTGCATCTTTAGAGGATTTGCTTTTGTGTTGTTCACACTATTCCAGTTTTTATCCATGAGAAAAATAAAATTAAGGATAAAGGTGACAGAAGAGAAAAGAACCCCCAGATTTCTTAAAATCTATGGCTACTCAACGGAAGTCCCCAGTGGGGAGCATCCAAGAAGAAGAGGAGAATGAAGACTCTTTCCTGGAGTGTTACTTAGTGGAAAATCAGCAAGTTTTCCTCTGGTTTACTGAAGTGCATCTTAAGATATGACATGGATAACTTGCAGGATGAGAGCTTTTAAAAGCATAACATGACTTAACCACTGGAATTTAGGCCCCTATATCTCCTGCTGTCCTTGCTGAAAATGATACTGGCAGTTCCAGAAACATCAACATTTAGTTTATCTTAAAGTTCAGTGGTTGAGAGCAATGTTCTAGGCATTATACAAAACATTCTAAAGAAAGTCACTTCTGCTACTGAGCAAAAACTTAGCTGCAGTTACCAGTACAACCTTGTACACCAAAGACAGCAGTAAGACATACAATGTGACAAAGCAAAAAACAAACACCTTACTGCCCTCTCCCACACAGGCAAATAGAGAAAAGCTTAAAGAAATGAACTCATCTGGTGTTTTTACTCCAAATATTTTATGTTTTTAAGGAAAAATCTTGGGTTTGGCATATGAACATTTATGAGGACATATAACCCTTGGATGGACATAATTCTCTCAAACAGTTTGTAAGCAGTTTGCTAGCATGTGTAGGAGATACTGAACAAGACATTTCTGCTAGCCTTTCAGGTGACAAAAAAAAAGGCAATTAAATGAGAGCTTCAAAGCAAAACACATTCATTTTTATGGTAGTCAAGAGGAAATACCATTTAATCTACATGCTAAACTATAGCTACTAATGAAACTTCACTCATAAACTGCATTTGGAAAAGTCCCAGGTCACAGTTCCAAATACAATCTACTGAGTAAACAATTTAGCCCAATGTGGGAAGAACTAAGAGCTATGCAATTTCAGAAATATACAGTTGAATACAAGCTGTGTTAAAAAGACATTTTTTCCCCAATGTGAATATACGTCATATGAAGCAATGCTTTTCCTGAAAGCTGCATGCCAACACAAGCTCTCCAAATGTTCTGTTTCTTTACTGACATTGTATACTGTGTATACATCCCAGTAGGTGACTAACATATTCTAATAGTATGAAATATAACCTGCAATATTGTTTTGCCTACCTCTGCTTCTTAATTTAGAACTCTACCCCATACTGCTCTGCCCGTATAAACGAACATCACATAAGAAAACTTACAGTAGGCTAGAAGGTATTTTGAAATACAGTGACAACTGATTATTTTCTTTTTTTCCCCCATCATGGTAGCACTGTCATTTATCAGCTTATTGATATTTACTGTAGCACAGCACACTGAAATGCATTACCATTCCTGAAAATAACCTTTTCTGACAATAGCTCGTAAGTATTTCATACAAGCATTTAGATAAATATGTAACACTGTCCATGCTATAGCTACATAGCTGCACCAAGCGTGAATGACATTGTATAACATGACATAGTTTTTATCAGGGCAACCTTCTTTAATGCTGTTTGAGCTTGCAATCCTAAAAAGCCAGCAGTAATCTAAAAAAACCCAGGGGACTGCTAAATCCCAATAAGAAGATTGGTGACCTAGTCCTGATTCTGGCATCAAACCAAATTAGGTTTTTTGCCCTGTAAAGCAGCAGCAGAGATCACACCAGCACTGGCATCACACAACCTCTCAGCATACCAACATGTGTGCTGCACAGTTGCTGTGCTCAGGAATAAAGTAGAACCTTTGCTCACGGTGATGCAAAGCAGCAAAAGCAGGCATCTGAGGAATAATAAATACTCTGGAGCACGTCTTCATATGTGAAAGCACATCAGCCAGAGCTGCATGTGCACAGTGCCTACAGAAAGAGCCATCAAACATGATGATTATCAAATGATTGGGCAACCCAAGTGCATCAACAGAATTCATGCTGTAAAAATGGAGATCTGGCAACAGTTTACAAGCACTGCTCTCTGATAAAGGTAAAAAACAGTGGATACTTTCTCAAACAGCAGTTCAGTTCTCAGTACACTGATTTGTCTCACACATTTGCTAGATTATAACATAAAATCATAAACCATACTCCACAATTTTTGGAGGCTTTTCAGACAAAGCATCCCTCCTTGCTCAGCTTTCTTGAAAGCACAGCTTGTTTGGTCTTGGGTTTTAACTAGATATGCAGCTGATAGACTGGCTTAATGCCTCCTGGCTGCCCTGCTGCCTCCTTTAAAACACTCTGCCATAACTCAAGCAGGTTTCTTGGGACTCAGGACAGCAGTTGAAGATTTCCAGTGGGGATTATAAATATAAATATTTTCCTTATTCCACCTATACTTGGATGAGCTCCACAAACACACATCCCTCCTGTGTAACTGCTAACTACGCACAAGCCTAGCACTGACACAGGCAGGGAAACCAACCACTACCTGTACCATAAATGGTTACTGGCATATGTCAGCAAAAATCAGCCATAAACTTTTTTTTTTTTTTTCAGCTGAAGAAAGCTCTAACTACGCAAGCCTAGCACTGACACAGGCAGGGAAACCAACCACTACCTGTAACAAAAATGGGTACTGGCATTTGTCAGCAAAAATCAGCCCTAAACTTTTTTTTTTTTTTTTCAGCTGAAGAAAGCTCTACAGTCATCACAGTCTGATTTAAAGGGTAATCTTGCCATATGAATTTAAAAGCCAGAGAGCTCTCCCTGACCTACATTGCCAGGCTAGAGTGGAAAAAAACCACAAATCACACAGAAACCACAGCACAGAAAGATGCTCTTGAGACAGGAGAGGCAGTGTGATGATCAGGCTTGTAGATTTGGGGTATCTTATTATCACACCATCAATGCTGGGTTATCATGAAAAACAGCACAGCCTGTTCTCAAGCCATATCCAAGCTTTACTCCAGATCAAAAACCACTTCTGCCAGAGCAAGATAAACCATGAGAGACAGACCTTGCTGCTTATCAAAGCTTTACTTTACAAGTGGGTATTTCCCCACCACCCTGTCCCTTCTCTGGTATTTTGTTCACTCTAAGAAGAGACAGGCATAAGAAAACATAAAAGCAGTCCAATGATACCACAAGGAGCTCAGCTGGAAAAAATCACCCATATGAGTTGTTAGGATTTTATATGACAGTCCATACTTTTAGGCAATAATAACAAAGTGAACATCTACTTAGTCTTAGTCTGGAAACAGAAAATCCTAAGTGTTAACATGGTGACAGCACCTATAAAATAGGAACAACTAGAAACAGAGTTAGAGATTAGTTCATATGGCTCAGTCGGGAGCTGGAGCAGGTAACAGGCGGAATTGGAGCAGGAAACAAAAAAATGCAGAGAGACTTTGCAGAAACATGACCAGGAATAGACAAGAAAATCAGCAGCTTATCTGGGAGGATGGGCATGGGTGAATGGACACATTGTCCACTTAGGCCAGTCTTGTTCAACATATTCATCAATGACCTGGACGAGGGGACAGAGTGTATCCTCAGCTAGTTCAATGATGATTCCAAACTGGGAGGGTTGGCCATCACTCCAGAGGGCTGTGCTGCCATCCAGTGTGACCTGGACAGGCTGGAGATCCGGGAAGAGAAGAACCTCATGAGGTTCAATAAGGGGAACTGTAGGGTGCTGCATCTGGGGAGGAAGAACCCCATGCACCAACATAGGTTAGGGATGGACTTGCTGGAAAGCAGTTCTGAGGACAATGATCTGGGAGTCCTGGTAGATAGTTAATTACCCATGAGCCAGCAATGTGCCCTTGTGGCCAAGAGAACCAATGGAATCCTGGTGAGCATAAGGAAGAGTGTGGCCAGTAGGTCAAGAGATGTCATTCTCCCCCTCTACTCTACATTGGTGGGGCCACATCTGGAATACTGCATCCAGTTCTGGGCTTCCCAGTTCAAGAGAGACAGAGAAGTAACAGAGAGAGTCTAGAGGAGGGCAACAAAGATGACTGGGGATTTGAAACATGTCTCTTATGAGGAAAGGCTGAGAGAGCTGGGACTCTTTAGCCTGGAGAAGGCTTGAGGAGACCTTGTTAATGCCTTAAGTATCTACAGGGCAGGCGCAGGGAGGATGGAGCCAGACTCTTACCAGTAGTTCCCAGTGACAGGACGAGGGGCAATGGGCAGAAGCTGGAACACAGGAAGTTCCATTTAAATATGAGGAAAAACTTCTTTACGGTGAGGGTGACAGAGCACTGGAACAGGAAGGTTGTGGAGTCCCCTTCTCTAGAGGTATTTGAGAACTGCCTGGATACAGTCCTCAGTAATGTGTAATCAGCCTTGCAGTACCTGGGCTGGAGGGTGAGTGACCAAAAAAACAACTTTGCCAGATGGAGAACAAGCTCCTGTTTCCTGGCTTGTGTCCAAATGGTGCACGAAGGGGAGGGAACCAGGGGCAACATTCCATTACAAAGTTTTCAGCCAATTATTTATTCCTTAGGAAATTAAGCTTCAGGGCAGCTTAAACTATTTGTTAATGTAGGTTACCTCTCAATAATTTTCACCATTACAAAAAAGAGCTGGTGCCTCTAA
The DNA here is from genome assembly GCF_000747805.2 of Chaetura pelagica. Taxonomy (NCBI): domain Eukaryota; kingdom Metazoa; phylum Chordata; class Aves; order Apodiformes; family Apodidae; genus Chaetura; species Chaetura pelagica. Next base: position 11,692,237 of record NW_009970725.1, read on the forward strand.
AGTATCAAAATGAGGATTTTTGTCTGCTAAATCCATCATTTCACCACCCAAATAATTTTCAGAAACTATTAACAAAAGGAAAGAGACAAGGGGACTAGATGCATAGAATGGCTGTGGAGAGGACACATAAAAATATATTGAAGTGTTGCTTTTTTTGTTGTTATTTTGAACAGTTGGCATTTATTCTGATTGTGACCATGTCTTCTGTTGTGCCAAAAGGTGGAATTTAAAGCCCAACCTGCTGTTTAGATGGTGTGCCATCCAAAAGAGTGACCTGGGTTTAATCTTTGGTTCTCCCTCAGTCTCTGTGAAAAACTTGCATATTAACTAGAGGAAATACAAGAGACCCCAGCTGTCTAATCACTTAGCTGTGTGTTCCTACCAAGGTTAGAAGAGACCTTTTCCCTGAATACCACAGAGCCCAGATGTTCCCAGCCATCAGGAGCTGCAGGGGAGCTGAGCCTCTCCTGTTGAGGAGGAAACACTCCAACACTTTAAATGCCACACTAGCATCTTCCATTCGCCTCGTGGCATTTCCAAAATACTTGGCTCAACCTGAAGTGACCTTCTTTTTTAGTTTAGATTTCTTCAAGTTCAGTAAAAAACCTTAACAATATATATACAATGATAAAAAAAAAAACAAACAAAAAACCAACAAACACTAAAAAGGTAGCCCTAACATGTTTCTTTTTGTTTCAATTACCAAACTGAAGAAAAAGCCTTTTTCTGCTCAGCCTCTCAGTTATTATGAGCTGGACAACATCAGTATCGATTTCCAGAACATTGTGCTTCCTGAATTGACAAGTATTTTAACTCATTAAAAGCTGCACACAGTATCTGGAAAAAGCAAGCCAGAAGAGCTGTGTATTAAATCTACTCAGATGGAATACATTCAGGCAATGCTACGAGTCCTACTGACATGTGTCAGGTAACATAGATCTTAACTGAATCCCTTGGCTAATTTAAGTCAGCCCTAATTAGTGAGTCTGGGCACAGAAAACATTCTATGTAATGACAATGATGCATCTCAACCCAGTCACATTTATTGAAACACTTCCCGGGGAAGGAAGAAAATCCTAAAACAAAGCTCTTCATATTAAATTAACTGACATGTAAGCAACGAGTAGGTCAAAAGGAAAAGACTGATTAAAAAAATCCCTCTTGCATTCAGTAATCAGTTTCACATGTAAAGCCAATTTGCAAGAGACTGTGTGGAATTCATTAAACAATTAAAATGTGCAGGGGGTAACTGAAACTGTATCCTTCAGAAAGCAGAGTGCATCTTATTAGAGACGTTTCCTTCCTGACCTTAAACCCCACCTCAATACGGATGAGAAATTTCATGTTATTAAACTTCCCATGCAAAAGCAGAGCACAGGTCCATGCTGAGATGGCTCCTGGGGAAGGGTTAGCCCAGACTCCACACAGGGATAGGGACAATGGGGCATGCATTCCCCTACTGCCATCCAGAAACACAGAGGAGTTTTATCCTCCAGAATATAGTCCTGCAAAGCAGATTTGGAAAACCAGGAAAAGAAATACATGCAGCACTAAGTCAGACACCGCTCTCTTTCATTTCTGGCAGAGCAGAAACAAGTCTGCTTGTTCTCTGTTCTTCAAGCCTCTCCTATGACCATCATTAATGACTTATTTTTTAAGGATGCATCCATGTACTCTCAATGTCTAACAGGAAAAAGAAAACCTCATGTGAAATGCAATACTCTGTTCTATTTGAGAATCCATTTATTTCTTGTCCATTTTGTTTGCAAAAAGGAGTTTCAGCATATATTTGTGCAGGGCAGAAAGGGACCTGTTCACTCCAGTCTGCCTCTGTCCATGTTATAAATCCTGGTTTTAGACATATGGAAATAAAATTTCTCATCATTTCACCTCAAGTGTGCTACTATGAAGTCACCTGAGGATGTGGGGAAACCCATTAAGAAAACAGGGTCTCCATCAGGAAGGAAGCCACCAGAGATTCATCACAAAGGTGTAGCAGCAGCTACAGAACAGGACACCCAACTACTGCCCAGATCCCAACAGCAGCATGACTGAGAAAACTGGATGAAAAAAACCCCAAAGCCAAACGTTGTGTATTTTTAAGAATCCCCTCCTACCTCAGTTGACCCCTGCCTAACAAGAAGAGGGGATAAAAGTAATGCTTTCTGAGATGTCACCTTTCTGTGTGCTTTGCAGCCTGTCTGAATCCTATGGCAACTCACCCTGTTTGATGCAGGGCTGCAGAGATGCCACAGACAGGCTGCCATGGAAACGTTTGTTTTCATTTACTGGTGTCTTGCGTGGTAAGAAAGATTGAGCAGTAGAAGAACAAAGAAAAAGTGTAAATTACCAATGGGCTTAGTCAGCTGAGTCTTTGAAAGTAAAATCTAATTATTTTAAGGTTTCTTTAGATTATGTTATAGCTTTCTGATTTCACTGTGCGATTAATAACACATACATGTTTAGACAGGATCAGAAATTATGCAGGCAAATTCCAACCTGCATTAGGAAGACACTTCAAATTAGGCTGCATGTAAGGGACAGGATGATAGCTGGTTCCAATTGCATCTTTTAAACTAAAATGCAGTAGTCTAGATGGCAGAAAATGGAGATAGGTCAGAGCAGGAAGAGAAAGTAAATAAATCCTAGAAATAGTGTAATTGTACTACAGTACTTGAAAATCATTAATTGAAGTGGGAGGAACCCAGAAACAAGTTATATCTGCTAGTTTTCTTTTATCTTAGGAAAAACTTGAACTGTCTTTTTTAAGGTTATATGAAATCAATTAACAGTCTTGGATCTTGCTTCCTCCTTGGTTCTACAAACAAAAAAAAATGCAAAGTATAAGTCTAGTTTGCTTAAGAGAGACAGCTTCAGCATCCTCTTTGCAGTGCAGTTTTGGCCCCAGCTGTGGGTTTGGCTGCTCTTGACAAAAAACGTTTTTGATCCTGCTGCTGGCTGGGAGAGTGAGATGAAGAGCCCAAGAAAAACCACTGCCAGAAGGACAAGACATCTAGGTGGACAGCACTGCTCAGCATCCCTCTTAAGGATACTGAGTCATCTCCTGTGACTGAGCACCCACTAGAAACCTCCAGCTTCTTCATGACATAGGAGAAACCACTTAGTGACTCTGAGGCTGTCTTTGACAGAGCAACAGGGACAATGTCAGCATACAGCAAATACTTCTGCTCCAAAAGCCAACAGCTGTCCCTGGACAGGCAAAGCACCATCGGGTGGTCATCCCATCTCCAAAAGGAACTCCTGCTCTTAAATAAGCTGGCTGCTAGCTTCTGTAGGCTCCAAGATGACAGCAGCAGTGGGGGTACAGATGCTAACACTTCTACTTTATGATTTTGGAGGAGGAGGAATGAACTGGTTGGGTTACCAACTTCACTGGGTTTTGGCTTGTAATGTCTTACTGCATGAAATACTTTCTGGGTCAGGAAAGAGACAGCACACAGGCAGTACCACTGTCGGGCCTCAAGAGAAAGCTTTTACCTGGCATTTGCTAAAGATCCTGTTACCAAAAGGACAGCACATTAGATGAACTACTATTAATATCAGCTTTGAAGTTACCTCTGCTACATTTTCCCCTGTAGATATATCTTGTACAAATATGAAAAACTCATGGTGTCATAAATGAAAAGTACTGGACATGAGAGAGACTGAAAGATACATGGATTAACCAAACCTGCCTCCAAAACATCTCAGTCTGTGAGTACGTGCAATTTTGGCTGTCAAGTTGTTACCTGGATGAATACATAATTGATAAGTTGTAGGTTGTGCTCTGCTTCAGAGCAATTAAGTTCCTTTAAATGGTATTAATATTTAACATATTTTAAAGCATCTGTCGTTTGCAAAGCACCCATAGAGTAACTAACACATTTCATAATCATCTTCAACTGCCAGAGTAGGAAATGCAGTTCCAGAAGGAAAAATACCTGGCCCACATCCAAATTAAGATTCATGAACAGAGCTATTATTCTAGCTCAAAATTAGGCTTCAAAGTTTCTGGTTCTTTTAGATTACACTGTTTTGTATCCTTCAATGGGAAGAAGTATGACACACAGACAGAGCTGGAAGACAGGAGCTGACAACATGGGATAACATTTCTGACTCACATTCACTGACTGTCACATCCCTACCCTAGGCCACCATCCACACCACAAGATGCAGTTAAGTAGGTTAAACATAAGGAATGGAAATATTACATATTTTATTGCCATATGTTGTCCGTCCCTCTCCCCTTTCATTTAAGGAATTATCTTGGTGAATTTACTGACCTCCATAATTTGTTCAGTCTTCCACTACATTTTTTTTTTTTCCTTTACAGTAAGTTCACTTGTAGATAATCCTTAAAATATGACAGTATTTTTCTGAAATCTGACAGGTTACTTCTTATGTTGCAGCACTGAGCTTCTGTGAAACAGCCACAGAACTTTGGTATTATGCAGAATTGCTGTAGGAGAACCTCACCTTCAGTCTCTGTCATGGTTTCCTGAAATATCTCCTGAGGCATACCCTCAGTCTCTTTGTTCTACAAACTTTCTTTGCATATACTTTTTCTCTAACTATCTCAGAAGCAGATAAAGTGATTATTGATGACAGTCAATACAACTTCAGAATATTTCAGCAGTGTAAGTGGAAAAAATGCATACAAAATTTATATTGATGTTATTCAAGAGCTATTCAGAACTTGCAAAGCAGAGAAATTTTACAAGCAATAAAACATGATGGCTTCTACATGCTAGCAGTTTAAGACTTCAACTTCAACAGTCTCCAAGTTCAGTAGAAAACCAAAGCTTCCTAAAAAAAATATATTATTCACAGCATTTTCTTTTTTTGTTTAAAGTAGAAGTTTAATGCAACAAATCTCTCTTTCTGATCCATCGTATATTCTCATAAAGCTCAGCCTGCTAGACAAGATTTCCATAGAAATCCTATTTGGCAAAATGTACTGGATTGTATTCCAAAAAGTGACTCACACTTTACAAGCAAGTGGCAAAAATTAAAACAAGTTTTACTCTTTCCATCAAAGCCCATATTAGTCATTTTTCCAGCTTAATGGTTCACATGATATTCTTGACAGACAAAACTGGGACCCACAGGTCAAGAAATGTCAACTTAATTGTCACAAAGTACGTGGCCAGATAGCTATTGCTAGTCTGAACGAAACAACACAGGACTAGGCCAGTTAAACTAAAGATACTCAATAGCACGACTGCTGAGTTTCTTTAAGAGTAATAAAATCACAGTTCCTGTGTTAGCATAGAAAAAAATGGTTCAAACTGTCAAGCTGCATGCAGTTCAACAAAAATCATTAAGTTCTTCCTCGCTTGCCATTCTCCAAAGCGCTTAAAACAAGAGCGGCTGGAAGATGCAATGCCTGAGTGTGATCTGACTGTAAAGACCTCAGATACTAGGTCAGATACTCCTCTCCTCCAACCTCTCTCCTTGGTGTTCCCTGCAGGTTCCCTATTCAAGCCTGCACACCATCCCACCTCTTCCTTTATACTCTTCTGTCCTCCTCAGGTGGCTTTTCTTATCCATCATGTTCTGTGGTTTGCCAAGCCCTCCAACACATATCCTTCCCCTCCTTGCCACTGCCTGTGACCTTCTGACCTAACACGAGCTCAGGACAGGCTGGTTTGCTACCCAAAGACCGCCTTAGTGACAGGGCTGGAAAGGCTGAATGGGGACATGCATCCGAGATGATGAATTTTTTCATGCTCTGCCTCTCCATGGCATTCTGCAGCTGGAGGCAAGGCATCCCCTTAGCAAGGGTCTGCCCGCAGGCACAGACCAGTAAGTCACAGTGCAGCAAAGACCATCCCTCCCAAAAGTAGGGATCTGGCAAAGTTCCAGCAGGGATGGCAGCAACTCTCTGTCAGTAATGTTCAGACAGAGTTGTGATTCATGGACATAGCGGAGAAACACATAAACGTCACCACTGTCACTGGTATTTGCGCCCGACAATTCTCCTACTTCCCCTGGGTGCCTCTCATGCCCCCGCTAATCTCATGATGGTCAGAATTACTGTCTGGACAGTGAGTCACTGCGAGTTTCAACTCAGTAGAGTACCAAGGAAAAACAGAGCCCTGTGGGATCAAATCCTTCTTTGTTTACAGGCCTTGCTGCCCATAACTAATTTTCTGCATTCTACTGTGGCATGTGCTGACATAAAATTAATCCAGAGTCTCTGGCTGTTCCACGGACTGCTCATGATCCCTCATCCAGCTCAAATCTGTGCAATGTCTTCAACCTCCAGAGGAGACAAGAGAAGTATCTCTATACTTGGCATTAGTGAAATATCAGGCCAATCATACTTCCACTTAAATTAGGAATCTAATTTCAAATATTTTCCTCCCAACAGGATGATAAAACAGAACATAATTTACCTCGACTTCACATGCATACTCCGATCCATCCAGGAGTGTCACTTTGCACTGCATATTTTTTGGTTTCTTGACAATCTTTAGAGGAGACTTGGAAAGTTTGCTAGATGATGATTTTTGAGAGAGCTTGTCGTCCTCTAGCTGCTGGTATTCCAGCTGTTTTGCACTCGCAGCAGCGAACTCCTGTTCTTTGTCTGTGGCCTATAAAGACAAGGAAAGATGCATTTTTGAAGTGAGATCATAGAATCACAGGATGGCTAGGGTTGGAAGGGACTTCAAAGATAACCTAGCTCCAACTTCCTGGCATGGGCAGTGACAGCTGCTACTACACTAGGTTGCTCAAAGCCCCATCCAATCTGCTCTTGAACACTTCCAGGGAGGGGGCATCCACAGGTCCCCTGGGCAACCTGTTCCACTGTCTCAGCACCCTCACACTCCAGAATTTCTTCCTAATGTCTAACTTAAATCTACCCTCTTCCAGCTTGAAACTGTCACCCCTTGTTCCATATCCCTACAAGCCCTTGCAAAAAGCCCCTCCCCAGCTTTCCTGTAGCCCCTTCAGGTACTGGAAGGCCGCTATAAGGTCTCCTTGGAGCCTTCTCTTCTCCAGGCTGAACAGCCCCAACTCTCTCAGCCTGTCTTTGTAGGAGAGGTGCTCCAGCCCATTGATCATCTTTGTGGTCCTGAGATAAAATGATCACACAATGCAGTACACTATGCACCCTGCACCCAAGCATTTAAATGAGCCTAGTGGGGAGCCTGATGCAGGACACTTCTTTTTAATCTATTGAAAATATTTCCTGTATTGCCTATACTCCTCCCAGCCCCTACTTCTCACTCCAAGATGTACAGAATACCCATGAAGGAGGGATATGCATGAAAATCCTTTAGGTTCCTGCTTTTTCTGTAGGTACAAAATCCCACTTGGACTTCTTGAACCTGTTTTTTCAGTCTGTTGGAAATGCTGAATAGTTGGCAAATGTTGCAATGAACAGATATTCCTACAGTTTCTTTATATTAGGTCCTGTACCTGTTAAATCACATGATGCTTCCATTATGTCATACGAATAGGACAATATTATCAGGTTAGCACTCATTTTTCTGTCAGTGAGAAAACAGTTCCCTGAAGAAAAGGACAGACCCACCCATGACATTGTGAATTCACAGGAGGATGCAGACATGCCTGGGAGAGTGGAAGGCTCCTCAAGAACCCCAGCAAAGGGTTAAACAAACAGGATGGAACTGAGGGGCCAGATTACTTTCATGTGCAGCTGGCTGGCTAATGGATGATAACTAGAGGACTAGAGGCTGAATGTTGTTCTCCACAGATGCCTGATAAGTCCCTCAAGCCACTGAGAAGTAGGTGCTATCTGAAAGACAAACATACTGGAGGGGAAAGGGGAGCGAAGTAATAACCGTGGTTACTTTTGCTTGGGTTTATCTGAGGGTCAGGCCATTTGAAGAGTTACCACGATGCAGCAAGGCCCATGGTCCTCCCCACAGGACTAGATGAAAGCCAGAACAGCTCTACAGCATTTCACCCTTCCTAGCAACAGCACTATGCTGGAGTCCTTACCTTTCTCATCAGTTATGCCCTTGATAGTATCCAAACCTCAACAGGAATGCAGTAATACCTAGGCTAAAGCTTAAATTAAATAAAAATTAAAAAATATGTTAAAACTTTCCATTATCTCAATACAAGGAAATAAAAAACAAACTGAACTGTTTTGGTCCTGAATGATTTCAGTGTAACAAGCAACTAGCATTGCTGGAAATATATTGTAAATTAATCCTCCAAATCTGTTTCCATTCATTGTATATAATAAACCTCCATGAGAATGGAGCAAATCCCATCCAGAAACCTTAATCTGCTTTGAGACCAGAACAACCTTGCATCGTACAACCAGCAACAACATTGTACTGTCAAATGACAGGGAGCTTTCCCTGAGAGGTTTCATACAAACAAGCCCTAAGCTTCCTCTCTGCCTTCAGGTGAACAAGGGAAAAGAAAGAGGAATTTGGAATGAGCCCTGCTACCAAGTGCACCACTCCCACACAAGTCCCAGCAAACTGCAAAGAGGCAAGGCAAGACCCACACTCCTCTTTTCCCTGTGAGTGAGGGCATAGCAAGGTCTCCTGGGCTTCCCTCAATGGAAGACCAGAAGACAGTGGGACTAGAAAGATAAAAAAGCAATACAAAAGCTGATTTCAGAATCTGCCTCATCCCCTGAGCTGTGGAAGCTCTTCCCCAGGAGCAGCCTAGTGCCAGCTGGCTCTTCCCCCTCAAGCTCCAGCACTGGAGGACTCTCTTCCCCCAGCACTTGGCCACTAGCTCTGTGCCTGGTCTTCAAGGTCCCTGCACACCTTGGAGGCTGGCAGGAGATGAAGGCAGAGTGTATGTCAGCAGATTAGCTGCTCCATGCTCATGGTGGCTGTGACCAAGGAGGAGAGTCCCCCCAGGCTCAGAGCAGGGCCTGAGGCCAGCCACCCCTCCACCACAACCACAGCCAGCTGGCAAGTGGCCCAACCTACTGTACCCAGAGAAGAACAAGACTGTTGATGTCTCCTGCAAGGGCCTCTGTGAAGAGCTGCACTGCTGCTGACAGAAAGAGGGCTCTTGGATGATTTCTGCACAAAGAAAATTCCTGGTCAAGAAATCTACCCGGGAAGGTGCACATGGGTGCAAAATGTCATTCCAGGGTGGGAAAAAACATGCTGTCACACCTGGTGGCTCATTAGATGTCTCATGTGAGAGTTAACAGCCTGCCCCAACACAAAACAACCAACAACAAACAAAAAAACAACAAAACCAGATGCATGGAATTTATCTTTTTCAAAAAAACCCAGGAAAGCTGCTTGAGAGAAAATCCCACAACAACAAGGACATGAAGCAGCCGTTCGAATTTTAGAACCATCTTCAGACTGCAAACAATTTCTGTGAACCCTAATGGATTGGTGATTATTTTCCTTGGTATCTTAAGACTAGAGCAGACATTTGTTTATTTATCAATAATTATTTTTAAAAATGCTATTGAGGTTATTTTGTTTGTCAAGGTTCTGGTCTACATTAAGATCAGGGGAATGGGTCTAGTTTAAAACTCATACAAAGGTTTTTCTCTCATTTGTCTGGAGAACAAACCATGCCAAGAACTATCAGAGAAGATCCCCCAAACTATGTTGACATGTTCAGACACTGAGGTACTCTCAGACTGTATTAAGTCTCTTCTTCCTAAGGAAACCTGACATTGTGCTACCTAGAAAAGAAAAAAAAAAAAAATGGCCAGTGAAAAACTCATGTACTCAGTGAATTATTCTGAACTCTGAAAGCATAGTTCCATTTTCTTCAAAATACTTCACCCATACAATATTTTTGCAGTATTTTCAGTGTTGTAGACTAAGTTCCAGTGCAACTCAAGTTGCTTCAGGGTTTGTGTCTTTTGAGCAAAAGATCTCTCACCTCTGTGTATATTACTGTATGTTACTATGACACAGTATCACAGTATCTCACTGGGGTATGAAGTGACATTATCAAACTTGTACAACGTATGAATCCCATCTATCTATGATAGTTGCTCATAAATGCCAGTGCTCCACCTGTGCAACATCCTCTTGCTCATTTTCAACGAGATGGGAAGGCAGGAAGATGGTGGGATTGCATTATTATACCTGATACAAAGAATTCATTTCTGTAGTAACTGCTAATCTCAACATGAAGAAGCATTTTTGTCTTCATTAAAATGTTCTTTTTTATGAGTATAGAATGACAGCAAAAAGTCACTGTCATGGATCATTAACTTAAATCTTTCTTCCCCAGGTTCTCTCATATGAGCAATAGCAAAAATCATCAACCTCCTCACTGCGATTACAGACAGCGAGAGCATGATACCCATTACTCCTTCAATTTTTGGCTTTTTTAGTGACACCACTGATGATAGCTCTGTCTCTTAGTGCTGCATTTAAGTGGTTCTTTCCTGTAATACAGATACTTAAGCCACTATGAAATAGCAGATCCTTCAGGGCCTACAGGAAAGCTGAGGAGGGGCTTTTCACCAGAGAGGAGTGATAAGACAAGGGGTAATGGTTTTAAACTGAAAGAGGGGAGATTTAGGTTAGACATCAGGAAGAAATTCTTCACCATGAGGTGCCATGGGAGGTTGTGGATGTCCCCTCCCTGGAGGTGTCACAGGCCAGGTTGGGTGAGGCTTTGTGCAACTTGGTCTAGTGTGAGGTGTCCCTGCTTGTTGCAGGGAGGTTGGAACCTGATGATCTTTAAGGTCCCTTCCTATCTTAAACATTCTATAATTCCATGATTCCATGATCACTGCAGCTGGATTTGGCAGACAGTTTACAACAGGGACTTCTGGATTCAATCTGGTAATCTCAATGGGAAGGTCTCACACATCCCTTCACTAACCCAGTTCTTCTACCAAGGCTTCCACAGACATGGGCTCACAGGTGATCTTCTTTGGGGAAAGAGGGATTGCGCAGCACACCAGAGTGTCTCCTCAGGTCTCCAAACTCACACCTCTGTAAACACATATAGACAGGTTTGGTGCCTAAGTTTTTTTTCTGGTCTTGTAGTTACTCTGGGGTTTGTTTTGGTTTGGGTTTTTTGAGATTAAAAAAACAAAACACACAAAAAAACCCCACAAAAAAAACCACAAAAAACTAGTGGGAGAAAAATTGCTGAAGATGTCTGGAAGAACAAAATTAATAATACATATGCCTATGCCCGATAGAATTACACTCTAAATTAATGACCAGTTTGTGCAGCACTGTTCCATTTTGGACTAGCAGTCCTGCCTCTTTTGCCCAAACTAACTACGTGCAGTTTCTGATCTATTTCAAAGATCAAATTTATCCCACTACACAACTGGTGGATGCTGGAGCATGAGCAGAAGTGTCTTTGCTGGCCATGGACTGAGGCTCATCAAGGGTTATCAATGGTAAAAATGGTTAGCAATCAAGAAAGTGTTTCTTCCAATACTTGATCTTCAATAGCAATAAACACTAGAAATCCTGTCCTGTCATGTCTACCTCTTATGAGTCAGACATGAGAAACCTCTTTTAATCTGGTCCCAGAAACTTTTGTTGTCCAAAGCATTTAGATAATGCAGCCCTAAAGGAGGGACATAAAAAAATACTTAGTATCTGAAATTGCTTGTTGCTTAGTATCTGAAATTGCCTGTTTCTCCTCCACCAACAGCAAGTTTGGGCTGTAGATCTGTGGACAAAAGCTTAAAACCCAAGACCACAACCAGCCCCATACAGCTTCCATAGGAGCAGTCATGCTGATTTTAAGTAACACTTTACATCTTCTAGAATCACCAGCACCATCTCTCAAAGAAATTCAGATTGTTTCAAGTGGAGTCGTGTTATTTTACCTAGTTGAGAGATGGTGGTCATAATCTTATGGAGCTAAGGGATGCAATTTGCAGGTACCTCATTGTGTGTCACTTACCCATGAAGTAAAATGCCTGTGAAATCTATATTAACAGGAAAAAAAAGGCAGCTTCTGCCAATTTAATCAGTGCAACAATAAACTGAGCGGAAAAGCATGTGATGGCTCTTCTGAAACCTATTACATGAAAGTTAAAGTAATTATAATGCAGTCTTTTCAGACCTACAAGAAGCTTATGGGACCACAGCGTCTTCATGGCTCACACATCAGACAAGCAAGCATGAAATCAGTTTTCACTGGTATCAAAGAAGAAATTAACTCTGAAAACATTTTCAGCTTCTTAAAGATTGGTACTGTTTACTACCTATGCAAATACAGGATCAAAGATGTTTCCTGCTTAGTTAATAAGTCCTTAGTTCGTAAGTCCCTATATTTAAGCACCGGAGGCAGAAATGAACTAGCAGTATCTGGTATTAAGAAAGGCTTTTCTGTAAAATACTTGGTACTATGCTTTGCATCAGATCTGGCTGGTGGCTGAATAGCAACTGACGCTGAAAGAACAGAGCAGGGCATGAATTTCAAAACATTCTATGTGAGAACCATTTCCTAAATGCAAAATACCAACCAGTCAAAATCTACCGCATCACACCAAACAGCCTTCCGTGCCGATCTGAATATGAATCTCCACTCCTAACACACCAGGCTCGCTGTTTCCCAGGAGCAATGAGTGGGCACGTAGCCATCTGCACTCAGTGAGCAGGTGTGTGCCCAGGCTCCCTTACCTGCTCCCCTCTCACGGGTGTGCTGTGGGCTGCTGCGGCCGAGAACTGCTCGAGCGCGCTTTGCTGCTCTTCACTCAGCTGCTGCTGCTCCTGCGGCTGCGTCTCTGCCGCCCCTTGCTGCGCAGGGCTCTCCTGCTGATCTTGCTCCTTATCCTTGGACTCGGAGTCCGATCCCGATTCTGTAGTCATGGTTGGTTATTCTGTAAAACAAGGTGAGCAGACCTACTGAGTATGATCTCGGAGCTGTGAACGTGCAGGCCTAGGCTTGCAAAATGGAGAAACATCAGCCACAAAGTTGTAGTCTCAATATGCACAGCCTTTAAAAATAAAGTTGCTATTACTGGCCCAATGAGGATCCCTAGGAAAGCTTCTCTGGTCCAAAAGATTTCACTGAAGTTACACACAGACATCTAGTTCTATATAGTTCATCATTTGTGAGAGAAGAGTAAAACATTAAGAAAAGCTTGTGTAATTGAACACTGTAAATCCAAAATGATTCACTGCAGTTTGAGTTTCTAAACCATGTGGAAGCTTTTGAACATATTAAAACGTTTGCTCTTTACACTGAGGTTAACAGGGCTTGAACTCCTCAACACCTGCACTCCCTTTTGGAAATGGACTCGACACTTCCAAGCAACATAGACACTAAAAACATCTCAAGTGGGCCCACCAACACCAGTGCAAATGTACAACTGTCCTTGGCACAATTCTGTCCTTCCTGCTTGAAACCACCCACACTTCTGCCATTTCTTTCCAAGTGCTGGAGCATCCAAAAGAAATGACAAATACTTCCATTAAGTCATTCTAAGTGTTAGATTTAAAGTAAAGTGAATATGACTTTCCTTGAATGTGAAAAGTCTATTAGAACTCAACTTTGTCCAGTACTAAAACAAATTTTAAATAATAGCAATATTAAAATTTTAACTATTTCAGATTAATAGTTTCATTAAAAATATGTGGTTGGCACCCAACTCTCATACAATAGACATGCAAAACCCAGCTTTAAAAAACACTAATTTTGTATCAAAACAAGGATTTGAAAAAGCAGACTCTTTGTCAGTTCATCAAAGAATGATTGCTCTTATGCTTGTTACTTATACACTTTCAGACCTCATGGTCTTATCCTTGAGCATTTTGCTTTCAAGTAACTTAAAACCAAAGCAGTCTGCTGCAATCTATTTCTGTACCTCATCATGTCATGATTTCTTTAACCTGGTAACCATAGCTACTATGTAATTATAAGCATTTCCACAGAACACACATCTGCTAATTCATTTGCTAGGAAGCCACTATCATCTCTTAACACATACTAGAGTGTTTACTAGTAGAAACAGGCTTATTAAAGATTACAGAAAGTAGACACCTTTTTTCTTTTTTTACTGAAATGTTTAATAAGCTACATCGCTTAACAAAAAATGTTTTAAATTAGGTCAATTACTTTTTTTCTTGTTCTGGTTTGGTGGGTTTTATGGTAGTGGGGGAAGGGCACCAGAAGTGGCTCCAGTAAGAACCTGAGAACCCCCCGTGCCGAAAACCCAGCCAAGAAGCCATTAGAGGGACAATAAATGCACCTCAGCTATTAACATACAAAAGAACTGATATAACACTTGAGCAAAGAAGCACTTAGAGGGAGAAGAGCTGAGCTGGGGAAGGAAAGCAGTGCTGGTGGTTGGTGAGGAGGAAGGGGAAGAAGGTGCCCAAGCAGAAGTTTCCCTGCAGCCCATGGCGAGATGGCAGCTGTGCCCCTGCACTCATGGAGGAACACGGTGGAACATTCCCTGAAGGTGCCAGGAGGGGTGAACTTCAATTTTGTGGCCAATGGATTTTGCTACCAGTGGACTCTGATTGCACAGCTGTAGAAGACCCCAGCACCAGGACAGCTGGCTGTTCCCAAAGCAGCCCGTGACTGTATGGGAAGCCCAGGCTGGAGCAGCTCCGGACCTCGTGGGAAGGACTCATGAAGGAGAGGTTCATGGAGGACTCTCTCCCATGGGAGGGACCCCGTGGGGAAGCAGGGAAGGACTGTAAGGAATCCTTCTTCTGGAGGAGAAGGGTGCAGCAAAAACTACCAGCATGTGAACTGACTCTAAACCCCATCCCCTGTCCCCCTGTGCTGCTGGGGGGAAGGAGGTAGAGAAACCAGAAACAAAATAACTTCGGCCCCGGAAGGAGGGAGGGGTGGGCTAACATATGTAAGCCCTGCTCTGTGTGTTGTCTGTGTCCTGTGTGTTTGATTAGTGTGAAATTAAATTATTATATTTTCCCCAAGTCGAGTCTGTTTTGCCCAGGACCTTAATCAGTGAAGAATCTTCCTTGTCCTTTGTCTCAACCCAGGAGCTTTGTCCTCCTCATCCCAGAGAGCATGTGTGTGAGAGTTTAGTGAGTGGCCATAGGGCTATTTCTTTGTTGTAGTATTGGGCTTAAATCACAACAGTTCTCCAGTGAATAAATGCCTTAGTACAGCAGGCAAGTGCCCAGGATCTGCACTGCACATGAGGATGGGAGTGCACGTTGCTACTTCTGCATGCCAGAACAGCACAAGGGAGAAGCAGAACTAGAAAGCCTATGTGGCAGATTTATGCTTCAGGCCATGTTTTCAAAGTCCTAACATATACCACACCTGTTTAGAAACACATCATAAATTTCTATACTCAAACTGACACAGGTCAAAAGTACCTTTTAAAATGCATTGCTTAACAAACTGTCTTTAGCACCTACAAAAAGCAACAATTAACTCATGCCTTTTAAAATGTGACAGTCAGACAAGCAACCATCTAATTCAACTTCAGATGTCCACATGTAAGATGGCCACTTCAAACACAGTGGAGAAAACCAGTCATTTCAGAGAGCAACTCATCTGACCCATTTTAGATGCCTGCTTTTAGCTGAGATGTATCACATAGCCGGCAAGACTTCATCTGACTCACTACAAAGAAAGCCTAAATGAGTTCCTCCAATGTAGATAAAACAAACATCCTCCATTTTCAAGTCTATTAATCCACTCTGTGTTTTGTATGTTTTAAGAATTAAATTGCAGAACACTCTTAATCTCTCAGAGTTTTGTTTTGCCCATCTGTCAAATCAACACTGAATAAACTAGTCTTCATTTCATGCTATTATGGTTGCCTTGCTTTGAAAGCACCCAGGTTATCACAAACTTCACAAGTTTTTCCCCAAACCCATGCTTTGTACAAGTCTATGAAGATATGAACTGCAAATTAATAATTATTCCAATAAAAATCAAAAGATATATTTTATTTTTCAGAAACTATGGATTAGGAAGTAATAAAAAACTTATAGCTACAAAAATAATTGATCAAACACCACTAAACAGCATAGATGACCAATACAAAGTGTAATGCATGAATGTTGTAGCACAAAGTCTGGGTTTTTTCCCCTTCTGATAGGAGTTAGAGCAGTGTAAATAGGGAGCCCTATCAGACTTGGTGTTTGAAAATGGTCACCCCAAGTATCTTGAGGCATTAATCTTCACAGGATCAGATTGCCAGCCAATACAAATCAAAAGTTGGTGTTCATCAAGCTGCCAACACTGTGTCTCTCTCTGGAAGCTCATTTTTGCACCCTGTGGTGCTTCTTTCCTAATGATCATCTGCATCCTGCTTGTTTGTCAGCGTGGAAACAGTTATTTTTAAAAGCCCCATAAAACACAACTTCATGTAGCATGAGACGAAAACTTGCTCTTCTTGCCAGTTATAACATCACATCTCAAGGAGCAACAATGTCCTTCTTAACTTCTTCCAGGACATTCCCACATGAAGCAGAGCCTGACAATACTGTGAGTTATCCTCTGGGAATGGTTTTCTCTCCAGTTGTATGAGTTCTCTCTCGCTCCAAGAGTGCTTTGTTAGAAAACTTTCTATGCATTATCAAATCTTTTAGCTTAAGTGATTCCCTGGATACAATATTCCTGTTATTAGTCAGACAGCAGATGGATTTAATTAACCCAAGGTTACTCATTTCCAAATTTCTTCTTTAGTTCCCTATGCAAACTACTATGTTTAACAACAAATATTGAGAACAAAATACTATTGATTTCACACCATTCTGTTACAGGCATAAACAGAAGCAAACACATTTTTAATCCAATTTCTTATAAACTCCTCTGATGATTGCATTGTTAAGATTTATCTCATTCCATCTAGTGCAGATTGAAAATATTTAACTTACAAGACAGAAGACAACATTCCTCTCTCAGTGCAAACCAATAGGATGTTTCACCTTCCTCAGAAAAAGCTGATTATCCAAAAGTAGTCTGGAAGCATTTCACTCATTTAAAGAAATCACAGCCATCTCAGGAAATTTAACACCATAAACATTTATTTTGTTTGTAGGCAGCAATCCGGACAGAATAGCTAGTAGTGTCTAAACATTTGTCAAACACACATAATTGGCTAAGAATTTATTTCTCTTATTTTGTTTGGTTATTTACTATACCCATCTATGTACCAAAATCATGACTTCTACTGCAAGTTTCAGTACAGGAAGAAAAATCACTGAAGTTCTCGAAACTTTCTTTGTTGCCAGCACAACCCTCATTATCAAATTCCCCTTTTCAGTAAACAAAAAACAAACTAATGAAAAGAAACTAAGAGCACTACCTTATACAAATGAGGTAATACTATGCAAGCCAGATGTGTACTTGGATAGCTCCCTTTTGGCTTACAACCCAATATTCAAAGATTCCAAAAGATTAGCTGAATCCAGACTTAACACAGATGCTAGTAATACTGTATAGTGTAAGGTTTAAGTAAATTTGGCTACAAAATTTAATCACTATGAAAATCAAGTGTTTTAATTAAAGTAAAAAAATAAGGCAAGAACTAGCTTATTGTAATCTGTGTTGACTATTTACAAACTAGGTTAAAAATATATGTACATTCAAAGGTTAAAAGGTCTAAAATGTAAGTGATTGAGAGCGCTGCAGAAGAATAATTAAGGGAAGATAAACATTCATATACCTTGAAAGTATTAAAAACATAAAAAAACCACATGACATTTATTAAAATATTTTTTATTAAATCTAATCACTGACAAGAAATCTCATACTACTACATTATACAAAGTGAAGACATTACATACAGATTGCAAAACCTGCAAACCATGAGCAAAGCCTTTATCCTAAAACCTTCCAACACAGCTAGTCCTTGGTACCTACAGCTGCCAACGTACTGGAGCTTGGAAGATTACCATTTCCATTACCAACTACTTGCTATGGACTTGAAACACATAATTTCCTTTTCTTCATACTGGAACGAAAATCATGTTGTCTTCTATTAATTCTCTAAGCAGGCAAAGCCCAGGCTATGTCACCTGGTCCCCTCCAGCAAGTGACAATCTCAATCTACTGTATATATTCATACATTCAATGAGTTATTTGACTCCTTGTCTCCTGTTCTCTGAGCACAGACCTTCTGGGTTGCAACTACTGAGCAACAAAATTCACAGCTAATTGACAGCAGAGGCCACAGTTTAATTAACCCAGCAGTCATTAATAAACCTTTATTTGTACATAAATACATGCTAGTGAAAATACATGCTATATTAAGCAAATGGAAATCACATTACAGAAGAAATTGCAAATTAATTCCAAATAAATTGCGATGTAATGACAAAACAAAATTGAACCAAATACAATTAAATGAACTATACATAGCCACTATTTCCTGTATGCACAGATTAATTATTTACATTTAAATGCTTCTCTGATCTAATTAAATCTTTCTGGAAAGTTCTCCTTTAATTACAATAATTTCTGAATATTGTTATAAATCTTTGCAAAGGTCCAAATTTGGAATTTATGTAACAAAATAATGATTCCATACTTCAAAAATAATGTTCTGCCTAACGAGAGCCATATTTATCTGATAATGATGAGATGCTGATGAGAAGAGCATATGGAGAACAATATTGCTGCTATGAGCAACAACAGAAATGAGAATATACGTTTCAAGAAAAGAGTACATGCAAGAAAAGACTTTTAAGCTTGAAATATAAACAGTTTTCATCAAAGTGCTTGAAATCTCAGTTGACTTCATTCCATTTGGGTTCCTTATCAGGAAAACAACCATTATTTGCTGATGCTCTTTGATTTGGGTGATTTTTTCTCAGATGCATGAGACACTTAAGCCATAAAAGCCTCACGTAGGGTCCCTGGGAGAGGCAAGAGGCAGGACCTTTGCTGCACTTCACCAGTTAAAATCAGCTCTTTTCATAAAATCACAGAATTACTTTGGTTGGAAAATATCTTTAAGAGTTGGACTCAGTGATCTTAACTGAGAATACTTCCAAGTTCTTCATTAAACCACGTCCCTAAGCACCATACCTACACATCCTTTAAATACTTCCAGGGATGGTGAGTCCACCACTTCCCTGTGCCACCTGTTCCAATGCCTGAAAACCCCTTCTGGTCTCAGAGGAGGGCCATGAAGATGATCTGAGGGAGCACCTCTTGTTTGAAGACAGGCTGAGAGAGTTGGGATTGTTCAGCCTGAAGAAAAGAATGCTTCAGGGAGACTACATAGCAGCCTTCCTGTACCCAAAGGGGGCCTACAAGAAAGCTGGGGAGGGACACTATACAAAGGCATGTAGTGATAGCACAAGGGGTAAAGGTTTTAAAGTGGAAGAGGGTAGATTTAGATGAGACATTAGCAAGAAATTCTTCACTGTGAGGGTGGTGAGACACTGGAACAGAGATGTTGTGAATGCTTCTTCCCTGGAAGTGTTCAAGGCCAGGTTTGATGGGGCTTTAAGCAACGTGGTCTAGTGAGAGGCGTCCCTGCCCACAGCTTAGGGGTAGAACTAGATGATCTTCAAGGTCCCTTCCAGCCCAAATAATTCTTTGATTCTATGAGCTACAATTGTGACAGCACAGCATACTAGGTTGAATGACATTGCAGACATGGTGGCACAAGTCATGGGCCCAACGAGAGGTGCAGGAGAGACACTTCAGGGAGGACAGGCTAGTGTTAATAAGCAAAAACTAAAAAAGGCTGCTTGAAGGTGTTGGAAAACATAGCAGGAGTTTAAATATTTGTTTGGCCTACTAGGAACATGCACGATACAGATTTCTTTAAAGTTTCTTCATTAAGATGAAAGAAGGAAAAACAGAGGCAACATCTGAGGAAGGAGGTGTGTAATGTGGAAGAGGTGGAGAGCACACTTTAAAACCAACAGATGCTCCCTTCAGAGGTGGGCCATTCTCCACAAGAGGGGACAAAAAGGGGTGACACACTTGCATTTCCCATAAGGACCCAAAATTTCCCCGTCCTAGGCATGCATGCACCTCTCCACCACCAGTGCTTTCTTGTACAAAGAAATTACAGCTGAGCGTTTCTGGAGAAATCATCTGCTGCCTAGGAAGGGTGGGAATGGGAAGCATAAGAAGCTTTTAAATTATGGGAGTGGGGAGGGGTTATATCAAAGCAGAACCAAGGACATGTGACTCAGGGATGCACATAAAACACCAGCATCAACCTAAAAGGATAAATGAAGACTAGGATGAAAAGTGACTTAGAATCAGCTAGAGATGCAGCAAACATAAGAGTCTATAAATACATTAGAAGGAAACCCAGGCCTGTTACTGAACACAGGGATGGCTGAATTATTCAGTGCCTCATCCCACAGTAGCTAGCTGGGTCCAGATACTTGGGGCATCTTTCAGGATGCACAAGCACGGGCTGGATGGAATAGGGGAAGAACACATCCATAAGCCAGGTGGTTTCAAGTCAGCAGGAGCCACTGTTAAAAGTTTATATTTTGAGTCACAGAAATACAGTGAAGTCAGCTGCTCTATTCTGCAGAAGTTAAAATCATATCTGCTGTTAGTGATGCTGATTTTTATGGATCTTCAAAAAGTATTTAGTTTTCTTTGGTTTTCATTCTGAAGTACTCTGAGAACTCTAGAGTCTGGCTTCCGCATATGATTATCATGCACCTTAAATATATATACACATAACTACATATTTTTATCTAAATATAAATATGTCCCTGCAGTGCTCGGGAAACTACCATCAGTCTCCCCTAAACCATAAAACACCACTTTGCCAGAGGGGCCAGGTTAAGGTCTAAAAGAAATTCAAAGATCCAACATAGCACCCAATCTTACAAAGGAAAGTAGTAATGGAAAAACAAGAAATGATAGTGTACTTTAAAGCCAGAGAAGTTACTGGAGCACACTGCTGAAGGATTTCTAATCCTGTAAAAACAATGAGATTAGGAAAAAAAGCCCCAAACAGTCCACATGAATGTATCAAAAGTTATGTCAAAATTCTATAATGTCTCTCTCACTCTGTCTGAAAGGGCATCTGTCCCAGCTGAGAAGAAAGTGGTACAGAAGACACAGACTGTCTTTAGAAAGGCTTTTAAAACAGCCCTGCATTACTTTTTCATGAGTGAATCACAGAAATAGTTTAAATTATTAAAAGAAAGAAAAAAAAAGAAAAGAAAGAAAAAAAAGGCTTACAAGTTATTAAAGAAATCCAAACCCTAGCCTATGAACAGTTATCAGCTGCACAATAACAACCTGTGAGAACTTACTGATTTAAGGAATCACAGCCCTTGCAGCAACAGTGAAGGAAGGGAAGGAGAATGCCCGACCCATGCTCAGTATCACACTGGGGAGGCTAGGGCACACTGCTGGCATCTCACCAGACATAAAGAAAAGTCATCTGACAGAAAACCATATACACACTGAATCTGACTACATTCCCATAAGGCTAACAGCAACTGGAGCATGGACCTGAGAAGTGGAAAGTGATGGGGAAACTATGGGTGAGGCAGCAGGGATGAAGTGGCATGAGGGTCTGAAGTTACTCATTAAGCGAGATTAATTCCAATCTGGGACATGATGCTGAAACTGTTCCACCTTCTGAGGCTCCAGGAAGTATTCAGCATATTGCATTTCAGTTTGGGATTAATATTTTTTGAAAAATATGCATTAAAAAGTGTCAAGAAGAGAGTAGGAAGGACAATAGTAGGTTTATAAAATATGACCAGTGGAAAAATGTTAACGGAGCTCAATTTGTTTAGCCTGGGAAAGGAAATAGTGAGAGGAGAGCTGATAAGAGCCTTGCAATACATACCAGCTTCTTGCTGACAAAAAGCAATCAAGCACTTGCTAACAGTGGAGCAAGAACCTGACTGGCATCAAGTGGGATTCAGAGCAACTAGGAAAGTGAAGAAGAGGCTATCTATAGCCATGTGGAGTCATCACTGGAGACTTACGTACTGATAAGCAGCAGCAGCAAAATTCTGTTTGCAACTTTATAAAGCATAAGTAGTTAGAGTGTTGTTGATCTTGCTACCTCTCATGCTTGGGTTGGCAATTCTGAATTCACAAAACGCATGTCTTCACTGCTGCTTCTGAGTTATCTGGATGCACAGGATATTTTTATTTCCTGAAACTACGCAGGTCTCTTTTGCTCTCTTGATGGGTGACTTCCCACAGCAACAAAACCCCAATAATTGCAATTTCTGTTGCCCCTTCTTCACACAAGGATTATTAAGAGGATGACTGACCAGCTTCTCTGAAGATACTAAATCACCTTTTGGAACTTAGAGCGCCTCAAGGCTACTTTAATTTCTGTACAGGACAAGAAAAATCAGGCCACCATAACCCATTTGGGCTGTTTTTTCCCTCCCCTGCTGATCAAAGCAGTTTTTCTCATGGGTGGACATGGATTTACCAGAGGAAGAAGGGAACTGTACTCTCTCAAACTCTGTACAGGTCTCCAGGCATGGGGTGCAACTGCCACTGCACCTTTCACTGCACTCAAGAGTGGGAACTGGCTCTGTCCACCTCATCCCCTGCTGCCAGGATTCACACACCAGCTCCAAAAGCAGGGACACATTCACTGCCCATATGCCACAGTTCCTTCGGTCAACTCCCATCTGGAAGAGACTACAGACCCAAGCTGGCAGACACACCTTCCCTAGGGCGCTGAGTCTACCTACAGCAGTGCACAGCAATTAAACCCAAACCTGACTGCTGTGTCATTTGTTAAAAAAAAACACCACAAAAACACCAAGAGAAACAAAACAAAGAAACAAGAAAAGCCAATAATAACAAAAAAAAAAAAAACACAAAACCACCAGAAAACACCAAATAAACTCAAAAGGTAAAAGGAGGACTCCTGACAAATACAAGGAACTGCTGCTTAAAAACAGACTCCAGCAAAGTGCTTTCCACTCACCAGAAAGCTTTAATCCACATAAATACTGCAAATGCAGGAAGGTAAGGCAGAACAGAAATAATAACACAAATCATAAATAAGTATTATGAGAAACAACAGGGAATTACAGGAGGTAAGCAGATGTGAAGAAGAGAAGAAGGAAATGAAAGAACCAGTAATGGAGACTACAGCAGTATCCCACTGATGCTTGTTGTGAGAGAATTGCATAGGACCACCTCCAATTTCACCCTTTCCTCATTCAGTTACAGAAAAAAAATCCAGGCAAAAGAAAACACAGCAAAACTAGTTGTAGTGCTCTGATTACATTTGACTGATAAGTATTTCATTCAGCAACTAAAAAGGCAAGAAAGAGCCCTCAATGGCACACCCTGATTTTCTGCAGACAAATTACTTTGATTACTCAGGTTACCTTTATGGGAGGTTTTGACCTTTCTGAATCACTCTGGAGCCAAAACCCTCACATGGGGCCTCCTGTGTATCATTCACTATTTAAAAGTTATATTTAATGCTACAGAGACTGAGTGTGCTTCAGGCAGCAGACTGTAAAAGTTCATATTCTCTTGTACTGAGTGGAAAACAGCATAAATTCAAAGTAAATTAAAAAAAAAGTTACACGAGCTGCTGACACATGGCAGGTGTGCTACATTACCACAGTAGCCTCCAGCCACAATACTGTAACACCTGTGAACAATATTTTCTGTTTCATACACTACCTAAATAGTCTGTGCTCTAGTGCTCCCAAGCTGGTGACCTGCCTAACCTCACAGAAACAAGGGAATCAGACAGGTGAAGTATGGATCAGAGCATCCAGCCCATCTCCTCCAAGGGCTTTCTGCTCCCTCGCACCAGACACTTCTCTTTCCAGCTCAGGTGATGTAAAAGACTAAAAAGTAAAACAAAGAATGATGAACACTAATTTAAAATACCAGCACGGCTCTTCTGATTTCCTAGACATCTTACTAACTACAGCAGTTGTTTTTTGCTTTATTTTACTGAGTGGTGCTTACAAGTCACAAAGGACTGCTTGCGCACTGATGAATTAAACCCTCCCCAATCTATCATTTGCAAAAGCAATGAAACATTATTTATTTATTTTTCTTTCGCAGTGAAGGAATACTTTTCCTCAATTTTTATGTTTTTGGGGGAATTCTTTACCACATTTTTGTAGCCTTCTCCAATCCAGTGCGGTTCAGAGTCGGAAAAAAGGAGGCATCTGGGGTAGAGAAGACAGACGTTTTGCAGTCAGCTGGCTAATGCCTCCTCCAGCCAGCCACGCCACTGCCATGTCCATCCTCCGCTGCTGCTCTGTCCCACGCAAAACACAGGTTAGCACTGCAGCCAAGAGCTCTGCTCCCAGCACCCAGCCCCAGCATGGGCCCACATCTGTTGCTGCCCTGAGGCATGCTCAGCTTCAGCAGGCCACAGTGTTTCCCCATGAACCTGCCCAGAACTCAGCCATTGAAAATTAATGTTAAGGGGAGTCATCAATCACTTCTTGGAGGCAGACATGCAACATGGGCCACGCGAGACGGTGCTTGAGCGACGGCTTTCCCTGTGGCAGCCCAGACAAGCACCTGCTCTCCATCCCTGGGGAGAGCTGTAGGTTTTCTTGAACACTGGATTAAAATAATTGGAAAAACTTTAAACTCAGGCAGATACAAAAGGAAGGGCTCCTGAATCCATGCTGGATCTTAGTTAAATAAAGGCAGCTCTGTGTAAGGAGAGGATCATGCTGAGGCCTGGGGAGTGCATCTTCCTGTTTTGTGGTTTTTTCTGTCCTCTCCCCCAATTATCATACTAATTTTACACCCCATTTTTCAAGTTTTGAAAGCATTAAAAGGGTCTGATGCAGCAAGGCTACATGGTGAGGCATCACAGCACGTTTAGCCATAACAGCTTTTGTTTTGCTAAAATGGATCATTTGCTTCATATTTAGATTTTTATCTCCTGGGCATTCATATCAGCTTAGAAAATAAAACACACCCTGTAATATCAAGTAATAGACTTTCCAGTTTGGAGCACCACATCAGGAAACCACTGGTTCCCCAAACAAATTAAAATCCTGCAAATCTAAACAACCAAACCCATGCCATCAGACAGCCAGATTGGTTACTTAGAACTCTTCTGGGATCTCCATGTTCCCCAGTGCTTTAATTACCTGCTACAGATTACAAAAATACTGCTTGTTTGGCATAAGCAGCTAGCCCATGTCACCCCTGCTCCAGGTTATACTGTCACTCCAAGCCCATCTTCTCAGATCTACACAGACTACAGCACATCCAACCATCAACTGGGAGAAACTACCAGCTCCAAAAACGCTGTTCAACACATCCCCCCCAAAACTCACATGCACATTCCAGCAGTTGGCCCTGACGCTCAAAGCCGCCAGCTGTTAAATAGCTGTGCTGGAGGCAAACCAAGCCCTACAGATGGTCTGGGAGCAGAGACTTCTAGGAATGAATCGGTCAGAGTGGAAACACATGGACGACAAGAAAATTTATGGCAGATCTAGGTGTCTGCAGAGTAGAGCCATCTCAGTTAAAATCACTTAGCAAGTGGGATTCTCTCCCAGCTTCAGTTACGTTTTGCTTATGCGTTTTAAGACCATTTTGCTACGTGTTTTCAAAGCACAGCAAGCTCGTGCACATGTTGTCCCAATACATACTAGTTAAGTTCTTAAGATCCTTGGCATGATGACCTCCACAAGGAATTAAGAGCAAGCTTTCTGTGTCTTCACACAGCATCACAACAAAGCCAAAATCTTTCACCATCTGTGCTGCTACACTAAACTATAAGGATTTGAAGAACAGCATCCAATACAGCCCGACAAAAGAAAATAGCTATCTTTAAGGAGGTTCTAACCCTTTTAGCCTATTATAGGTTACAAAATGGATTCAGACAGGCTGGAGAGGGTCCAGAGAAGGGCCACAAGGATGATCAGAGGACTGAAGGACCTGCCATATGAAGAGAGGCTGAGAAAACTGGGTTTGTTCAGCCTTTAGAAGGCTTTGGGGAGACTTTATTATCATGTTTCAGGACTTAAAGGGTGACTACAAAGAAGATGGAGACTCCCTATTTACAAGGAGTCACATGGAAAAGACAAGGGGTAATGGGTACTAATTTGGTAGCTACAAAATAATCCAAATTGTCTAATTTAATTTAAGATAAAATCCTACACTTCAGAAATAAAGGTAAAGACTTTGATACCAGATCTTGTTCAGTGTAATGAGTTTCAAACTTGTCTCGTGTCCCAAACAGGAAACTGCCCAAATCACTGAAAGACATCCATAAATGGTGGCTTTTTCCATCTTTTCTCCTGACGTTGTGCAGGGCCTAATACCAGACTCTGGGCATGTGACAAAGGACTGCTGTGTGCTGTACCTACTGATTATTTTATGCCAATCCATTTCTTACAGTACCCTTCAGATCACAGTGTGTAAAATTAATCGTATTTACATTCTACATTATGTGAGAGGAAAAAAGTCTCACTGTCTCACTTCTTACCAAAAAGATTTGCCCAAGAAAGTATTCATAATTTTAAAGTTTAACTTCAAAGATTTTGGTATCTTAGTTTACAATTCAACCTTCTTAGGAGCTAATAAATATGCAGAAAATACAGAGAATTACTCCCTACTTCATCATAAATTGTGAAAATAAAAAATGTCTCCTTGCAGCTATGGCTGGCACTAGCCAAATGACAGATCTGCATTTTACTTCTCCTGCCCCTCCTCTATGCACTCTGAAATCTGTTTTCTGTGGGGACACAAATCTCCATGCCAATATTCACATGGCCATTACATCTGAACTAAAAAATGAATGAAGTAATCCACCTCCCCCCTGCTCCCTGCATGTCATGAATGCCCTGGGGAAGTGGTACCGTGCAGCTGCGGTCCAACCCACTCCGCTCTCTGGCGCCTTCGCTATATGCACGTGTTTCACCACAGCTGGAGCCACAGAAACTTTAGCCTTAAGAAATCATTTTTTTTCAAAGGTTTGCAAAGAAGCTAGAAACCAACTAATCCTTCCCCCTGCTCCACAGCAGCATTCATTACCCTACAGCAGCAGCCACCAAACTTTTCTTGAAAGATACAGCCATGCAAGTATGCCAGAAGCACCACCAACAAAATGAGCACAACAAATACCCGCCGGATCTTAATTAGGGAGCTTACTGTTCCAAAGTGTTTTTCACAGTGACACCAGTGCTTCGTGGTCCCCTTCCCAGCCCCCTGTCTAAACTCTACTTGGTCTATATTTATGTTACATTTGACTAAAATCCCACAATGCTGAAAGTTTCCATGTTCCCCAATTTGTTCCATTGGCTCCCTAGCCTTACTGTTCAGGAAAATTCTCAAAAAATTCTGACCTAGTTCTTCCTGCTTGAAATGTAGGCACACTCCTCCTCACTCTGATGACAGTTGATGTGCACCGTGGCTCCGCAGCTTGCAGACGGCTGCCACTCTACCCTCAGACCACCCTCTCCTCTGTCAAGTCCTATTTTTAGCCCTCTCTCAGGCTTTTCTCTCTCCCCTCTAGTCTCTTTTTCACAAGCCCATCTCTTTCCCAAGCAATAGCATCCAAACACCATTTCCAGCTGAAGATCAACTGTGCTTATTTGGTGCTGAACAGATTGCAAGGATGGCTTTATGTCTGAAAACAATACTCCTCTTTATACCTCCTGCTATTAAGAAGGCTCAGTATTTTGATCATATTATGATACTATCAACTTAATTTTAACCTTTTATTCATTCATAATCCCACACTGTTTTCTCTGAACTCCTGCTTGAAGATCTCCCAAGTGGAAAAAAACGATCTTAGCTACCTTATATTCAATAAAAATGTAACAAACCCTACCTATCTACTAGATAGATAACTATTATTTAAATTATTATGATATTTATTTAAATGTAGTTTAGAAGTTCCTTCTCTTGTGGTATCATTCAAACAAGTAATTATTAACATACAAGATCTAGTTTCAGTGACAGAATGCACATGATTAATATTAGAACAACTGTGGCTCCCCATATCTGAAGCACATTCAAGCCACAATACTCTTTTTTATTAAAATAATAGGGAATAACGATGTGAAATAATTGATATTTCACTTACAGCTTCCATCCACTGCTCCCACCCACTCCAGAAGCAGTCACCTCAGTGTGTGGGGCATGTGTGAGGGGCATTAACAGCTTGGCTGGGCTGACCAGTCAGCACGTTTGCTTTAGCAGGTTCACAGAAGCTGAGAACACCTTCCAAAAAACAAAGGAACACGATGTTCTTGTCTGCTTTCAAGAGCCTCAGCAGCAGTGCTGGCAGTGTCCTAACTTACTGATAAATTGGGAGCAAGCTCACATCTGCCAGAGAGGTCTAGTCTGGCCTACCCCATTTTATGGTCTCCAGCCGAGTCAAGCACATTAAAATACGTATTACTTCTGTCTACCTGTCACTTCTTGTAATATGCTTAGGTGAACCCATGGCTGCAAGCCAGAATCCAAACTGTTTCAACACAAGCAGTGCTTTTGGGGAAAAGCTATTTGCAACATAAGTGTCAGGTCCCTTTTGGTATGCTGGAAAATGCCTGCCTCAACCCTTATTGAACTAAAAAGTAAATGGTGAGGAAAGACTGTAATTTCAGGTTAATCTGGGCATCTTCTTATGGTCATGAAATATGTGCTCTGCCTTGCCAGAGAAAATCAGAAGACTGAATGAGGCTAATTCTTTTAACCTGTATTGTAAGAATAGTTTTGATACTGGATTTTTAAGAAGGAACAAAACCCCACTCTACATTACACCACTGAGAACATCTACTCTTCCTGTTCCCTGGTACCAAGAGCAAATGTGCCACAGGGACACAACGTCAAGGAATGGCCTGACAGGCCAATATGCACTACTATTTCATGCAAAACAGTTGCTAGACAATGGCTGGCATTCAGATGACTGAAAACTTGCAAAGAACCTAGTTCAAGCTGGCTTAAATAGATTTAAGTGTGGACTTGGATATTTGGGAGTTCTTAAGAAGAAAAACAGCTTGCAATACTTCAGGGTGGGTTTTGAGACCGCTGGTTGTTGTTGTTTTTTTCTTCTATAATCCATTAGCACTAAGTAAGACCAGAAACATGGCAGGGTCCTCCATGCTCAGAACTGCATCTAAGCCTCAGAACTACAGCTGTAATTAACAGGGTTTCCAAGCTGAGGGAAAAAAGAAGCAACTGGAAACAAATCAAACCAACCCAAAAAATCCCAGTAGCCTGAGCAAGTTCAGGATTTCTTCTCTTTTTCATATGCAACTATATGAGAAAGGGCAAAATTCCCAACACACATGTAACCTAAGCTTTTCACCCTACTTGTCATCTTTTATGGTCTCATAAAAGCATGCTGCCCTTAGAAAAGCAAGCGTTCTTCTTATTTCTTACTATTTCATCTGCAGTTCAGTGCATTACTTGACCCACACTGACATAACCTCAAGTAAAACAGGTTCAAGTATACAGTTTCACCATCCCCAAAGCAAGCTGTATTTTATTAGTTTTTTTTCCTCCTCCCTCCTTCTACTCACACTTCAGAGGAGAGGAAATGCCCGCTGTGAATTCTTGTCCAGCATTTCAAATACCACATGAAGTGCCTTTTTTTTTTCCATCACCAGAGAGCTTCCCAGGGATGGTAAGCCCTCCATGAAGAAGAGGTGTAAATACCTTTGTCCCTCCCTGGCGAGCAGGAAGCAGTTGGGTTAGTGATGGAGCTGGCAGCCCCTGCGTGCCATGGCACCCATCCAGCACTGGGTTCTGGCCCCAGCCCCCATCACCTGCATTCACATTAGGACAGAAAACGGCATCAGCAGGATAACCAGCCACTTCTCTCCAACAACAACCAGCTCTGGTTGTAACTGGAATTGGCTAGTACCTAAAAAACTGCAATTTTTTTATTACACCATTATTTTTCAAGCAGCCAGCTTATATACTGCAGCCATACATTCATTATGGCTGGTCACACTGAATTATGTGAGGAAAGGCTGAATTATTACCTTTCTGCAACAACCTTGGTGCCTTAACACCCAGAAGTCTCATATATGACCGTTTCATAGCTTATTCATCTAGACACATTTTTGTGCTCTACAAACTCTTAATTGTCAAGGAAAATAACGTACAGCTATAAATCTATTAAATGCATTATAAATACTGCCACACTTTCAAACTAGTTTGATTTGATGGGGAAAAAGACTCCCTTAGTTTATTCCTTTGATGCACAAGCCAACATACCACACTGCCACAGCAGTCTGTAAGGTAAGCCCATCAATTACTGCAGCTGAATAAAAAGCAATCTTAAAACTCACATCCAACAGGGATAAATCCAAACTTCTCCACATATGCTATTACCCTTTGAAATAAGAATAGAAACTCCACTAAGTTACTACTGCACATCTGTTTTATACACTTCAAAACAAAAATGCTGTATTTTCTTGGGTTTGGGGGTTGTTTTTTTGGCTGGTTTGAGGTGATTGGTGGCTGTTGGGTTATTTTGATTGGTTTTGGGCCTTTTTTTTTTGCTTTTTTTCCAAAAGATGGCTCACACTATCTTTCTTTCTCCTCTCAAAGAATGACCTCTGGTTACTGTGATGTGTTAAAAAACAGATTTATTAAGTCATGTATGCACCTAGGAAGAATAAGTCTGTCATGAATCACTCACAACTCCTCATTAAAAAAAATAAAAAATAAAAATAATAAACATACATATATAGTGAAAAACCTGTGTCACACAACAACAAAAAAGCTATTTGCAGACCAGATGGAATATACTTGAGTGAAAAAACTTAAAACTCAATCCTGAAAAGAGTGACAGAAAGAGGAGACTGATTCAGCCTTAGCACTTTATTAGCTATAACTGCCTTAGCAATCTGCAACATTACTAATCTCAGCATCAGTACCTGCTCCATATAACAAGACATACATATAAGATAAGGAGATGCAGAACTATTTCTCAACCTATACACTTTTAAAGGCAAAAGGATCTGGATTTTTCCTTCAACCTGGTGCAGGTTTGCAACATGAACTAGTGTGTTTATCAACCCCATGCAGGCTGGAATGGGTTTTCAGACCCATTTTGATTTGCAGGTCTCAGCAGACACAGGCAGTACGCTCTCCGGGACCAGAGTAACAGCCAGTGCAAAGCACGTGGGTGTCAGGTCCTCAGCCCTGAACGTTTCACTGCACAGATCTCCTCCTCTCAGACAAATGCCCCTTGCCCAGTATGGTGCATGCTTCTCTCCCAGTTTATATTTATCCCTGACCCAGGTGCCATTTTCCAACAGTGAATACAAGCTCATCTATACTGAGGGGTCTGAAACAAAGGCAGGAGGAATTTTTCTTCTCTACACACACTTCTCTCTCCACACGAGCCATTAAAATTATTTCCTACAAATCAGGTTCATGTGTCAAGGCACAAGCAACCTGGAGTTTTTGAACATTCAAAGCCAGCGTATGTTTGGCCCTACACTTTATTTATGTTCTACATGTACTTTTGTCTCCCTGAAGCCTACAGCGAACAGCTGTCATTAACATTCACCCCTTCTGCTAACACGTTCCTTAATCTCTAACTGCCTTTCCAGCCTATAGTTAAACTTTCCAGCTGCCACACTCAGAGATGGCACCAACATCCATAATTTGTTTCTAAGTAGTCCCTAAAAAGCTCTTTTTCCAATTTCTAAGACCATAGGCTGGGACCAAAGCCTCTTAACGCTTACAGGTTTTTGGCCAAAAACCTTCCATTCACTTACCAATTGTCCCATCTTTTACTAGGGGAATTAAATGGCCAAGTAGCATTAACTTAACAACTCACAGAATCACAGAATTGAACTAATGCATTTTTACAGTACCAACAGGTGGAATGCAAAGAGCTTGAAAACTGACTGATGAAAGTTGCAAGTGCTTCCACATTTTGCACTGGAAATACATTGGTAAGCACTGTATATCCACCATCACTTACAAAGCCCAAGGTCTAAACAAGAGTTCTGCAATGAAAGAATTAGATTCAGAAAGACTTCCTGAATAAATGTAATGCAAATCCAAACATATTACTTTAAGTTGCAACAGTAATCTGAGGTTAATACTTCAATCTTTATGATCCGTTTTTCAGATTCATGTAAATTATTACCTGAACATAAAGATGGTTGGCAACATTATTGTCTGATGCTGTTGTTAGAATGTACTAGAGGACATGGTATTCTATGACAAAATTACCTGCTGCACAGTTGAAAAAGGAAAGGAGAAAATGTCTGAAGGACACTACATTTTTGAGGGGTAACATGAGATAACAATGCTGGGGCAGCTGAACAGAGCAGGTCAGAGCAGTGAACAATTGGTGCACACATACCATGAGCTTCAACAGAATGATGATTCACATTCCCTGCAGATCCAGGACAAGCAAACGTCACTGGACAGCCACAAATTCATCTTAGTTTTGTGAGCTCCAAACGTCTACGACATCTCCTGAGCCTCTGATCCCACAAAGCTCATCCAGCCCTAACTTGAAGGCTGGACAACCACACAATGGCATCCTCAATCCCAGAGTTCTGCAACCCTGCACACCTGAAGCCAACATAACCAAATGCTATTTGCTATAGAGAAGGGCAACATTTCCTTGACAGCCAAAGCACTATCACTACAAACACTGAGCAGGCTCCATTCAGAACAATACTGGTGAGCATCCATCAGCAATGCCACCAGCACACAGCAACGGCCTCACCTGCTTATGGAGATACAGGGATGCTCAGGGTCAGCTACCCCCATGTCTCTTCTGAATGTGTTTAGGAGTCACAGCATGCTTTGGCTTTGCCTTTTGCCTCATGTGGCAGAGATACATAGAGTGCTTAGATCCAGCCTTTGCATTTATTAAAACACAGGCTGGTTTCACAGGGGATGAAGGTTGCAGACTTATTGGAAGTTCTCTGCTATTTAAACAAACCAGGGGCACCTTCAGGGAGTATTGCAGTATTATGGGAGTCTACTTCAGCAATCCAAGCTCCTACTACATTTTCAAGGAGTTGCCTTTTTCTAACAGACTGCACTTGTCATGATGCCTTGCCATCTCAATTCTGGAAGATAGCATGCATTTTGCAGAGCTGTCATCCATCTTAAGTGATGTTAAATACCACTTTTAGGTACTAATTCTGTATCTCTCTAATCCTACTAATCAATAATATCCTTTTTATGCATCTATTCAGAATTCAGAAATAAATAAAGTTCTAAAAATGTCCACAGAACAACTTAATTTGGGGTTTCCATACAACACAATTTCAGAATACTGGGTTAAAAGAGAGAAGGTATAAAAGGTCTTAAAATGAAGGCCAAATGTCACCAGAAA
This sequence comes from Chaetura pelagica, assembly GCF_000747805.2. NCBI lineage: Eukaryota > Metazoa > Chordata > Aves > Apodiformes > Apodidae > Chaetura > Chaetura pelagica. Next base: position 11,725,373 of record NW_009970725.1, read on the forward strand.
GCAGGATACCTTGCTGGAGAATCTCACGATGGTGGGCTTAAACGTGCCACTAGTCAAAGACTGAATTCTGCACAGCCCACTTCTCAAACTAGTATATTTTTCAAGTAGAAAATAATTCCATTCATTACTTATTCAGATTCTAGTTAATGTCTGTGCTATCCCTTCCGAATTTCTGAAAAGTTTGTTTAACATGCTCAGCAGCCAACATTTAATTAAGAAATATTTAACTACTGGTATTTTTTAAACAGTGACATGTAAGCAGAAATAATTGCTTATCACATCTACTTTACAAAATCAAAATACAGTCAATGGAAACCAGACACAAAACACTTGACTTCAGTTGAACCACTTTTGTTTAGAAAATGAACAGACAATGTATTTCCTCAGCAGAGACCCTGATTTGTTTGCCAAGTCTCATCCTGCAGCAATTTTTCTTCTTACAACATCTCAGGCACAGAGGACACTATCAAGGAAGTAAACTCACAGTTCTGTGTGCTAGGAACAATGGCAAGACCCTGGTGTGCCTTAAAAGAAGGTAGCAAAGCATTTTAAGTAATCTATGTAACATACTATGTAGTATATATCTATTTTATCCCTTTATAACTGCTTGGAAGCTAGAGAATTACAGTTATCTTCTTAGTGCAATTGTTTCTTTATAACATACTGGCCTGTTGCTACATCATCTATTGAATGCCAGCATTTTTAATTAAAAAAAAAAAAAAAAGGCATAACAAGGTTTCTTACAACTCTATGGAGATACAAAAAAACTTGTATTGATTGCCACAAACTATATGATTGCATTCTCCAAGGCAACATCATGGGATCAGAAGGTCACAAGGGGCATCTTCTTTCTTAACAGCTACCTTGGCAAGAGACATTTTGTATCCGTTCCTAGAACAAACAAGTGGGAAGTTGGTAAAAATTTCTGAAGAAGACACTTTAATTCTCCAGCTCTGCAACCTTAATTCAATCACTGTCCCCTCAGGCTGAGAAAAGGATTCGCTTTAGTGCTCTGCATTACCATGTTGGTAGAGAAGCTGCAAAGTACCATATTCATGGTTTATATATCATGCGAGTCTAAGAAAAACAGTTTTAGGCTGGACCAATGAAGATGAAGTCAAGAAATCTGAGCATAAAACACTTTCAAACTTTAAATGTGAATTTCTGGATGGTTTCATTTGGCTCTGCAAGGACTGGTTAGTGAGTACAGAAAAGAAGTAACAACCTTAACACTAACACTTCCAGGAGAAAGGCAGGGTTTCAAAGGAATTTGAACAGGATCAGTATGTCAGCATCACAATAATTGTGTAGCATACATATGTGCAGATGCAAGTAGGCACGTGGTTTATGTAAACAACCTAGTTGAATACATATAAATATATTGATGAAGAAGGTGGGAGCTGTCTTTTCTTCCTGACTTGGACCAGCAATGGCAGCAGAAGCATTGTCTGCTGGCTCTTCTTTGCCAACCAATTCCAGGCAGAAAGGCACTCCCAAGACTAGAATAAACTAAGACAAATCAACCACTGTCTCATTCTTCAGGGTACCATTAAATAGGACAGCATGAGACGTGGTTGCGGATGGTCATTTTTTTCTACGTTTTTCCAAGATACCTACTATAATACATGAATACATTATTTATCTTCATTGTATGTGCATGCATAATCTATGTATAGCATTAGTGGCATTCAAGGCATGTCTGAACATATAATGTAAGACAATGTCAACACTAGATCTAAACTGGAGCAGAGCCTGTCCACTACCTCTGTTTGCTGGAGTGGAGAATTACCCACACTTAGCTCATCACCCATGCAAGTAAGTGATCAAACCCTGACAGCATACTGGCACAGTATTAAAGGACCCTCCTAAATGCCATGCCTCAAATTCCAGCTCCAAGACTGCTAAGAGCAAGTCTGCAAAACTCTTTAATAAATCATTGAAATCAGAGAGGGAAATTAGGTCATCTTCCCCATGCCTCCTGTCTGCACCGTGAGTTTGCTACCCATACAGTGCTGTTGAGTGCCCTGTCTCAGCAGCTCCTAAATGATTCAAGGGCTGAGATTTCTTCCAGTTCCCCAGGCTGGCTGTTATATAGATGAGTGAACTCCCCTGTCTATGCCACCTGCCAGCTTTGTCCTCTCCACCCCAGTTCTGCCTCTGTCCCATTTTGTTTTGTTCTTATTTATATCTCCCTCTGATTCCCCCAAAATCTGCTCTTGATGCTACCAAAACCACCACCCGGCAAAAATTGTTGCTCGGGAAACATCCTTCTGCCTCTCCTGTAATCCCACTGTAGCATGTTGCTATTTTTAGGAGAAAAAGGAGGTGGTAGGGGAATGAAAGGCTGCCAGCTCCAGCTGTACAAGAATAATGCTCCAGTAAATGGAAACTACATTACAGTGTTTCCCTTTAAGCATATAAAATTAACCAAAACTTTCAGTCTTTGGAATGATCCAAGAGAGACAGAAGAAACGGAAAAGACAAATGCTAAGGTAAGAACTCCACCATCTCACTTCAGCTTTCAACCTTGCAGCTGGGCCCCTCCTTCCAGGTTTGCTCTCAAGATCTTACATCAGTGTTTGCCAAGTGGGCCCCATGGTTCAACCAGCAACGTACTGCCATAAGTAAGTGATCAATTAAGGAACGTGCTTACAACCAGGGACAAACCGTCCCTAGGGACAGCCTCTCAAGCAGGAACAAGGTCTGTGTTTCACTCCTGCTTTGAGACCAAGCAAGGTCCTGACCTCTGGCAGGGCAACTGCCCATTGCTCTCCCCAGCCAACACCAGTGCCAGATGCCCCATGCAAGGGGTTCTGTGCAATCAGTGCCCAGACTACCAAGACCCTCTGGCTAAACCACAGCCACCTTGCTTCTTCAAGAGTACACCTTTACACTCACCCACTACCTTTGCTTTATCAAAATCCCATACTTATTGGTATGTAAGTTTTAGAACAGCTACTAGGAACAAACCAGAGGTACTAGGTTTCTTGCTGCACACAATTCCCACAGACAAGTGGCAATGTTTCTCCCTGTACAGATGTGTATGACTGCATACTGACTCCAGCACGGCCATGGGGCACCAGGGAGTAGAGGGGCTAAGCGCTGCCTGTCCCGACTCATGCCCTGCAACAGTGGTTATTTAATTGAAAGAAAACAGCAATGAATTCAGCAGACCTGGTGAAGTAATCACCTCCAGAGTACTTCGAGAGATTACAGCTTCCTGACCTAAGCTATGATTTGGTAGGCTCAGATTTTGCCTCTGCCTAAACCAAATCAAGCCTTGCTTCACAGACAGGCTTCCTGATTTCTGTGGGAAGACTGGCAGATAAAGATACTCTCCAACGTGAGTCAGGGTGCAAGAACAGGTCTCTCAGTTAGCATAAACATATGTTTTCTAGGTCTGGAAGAGTTTTCTGTTTGTTGGTTTTTTTTCCTTCCCTCTTCACAGCCTGTTTGCATTTGCTGGCTTATTAAACAAGATTTTATTTGCAGCCAGTATGTCATAGGAAACCAGGAGGTGTTACACATAATTGCTCTCAGATTCATAAGGAGTAAACAAGGTAACCTCTAGCACTAGGGATTCCTCCTGCTCCACCACCACCAGCAATGTCACCTCCTGCCACTGGGGAGAGGCTGCTGGAGCCTGCAGCTGCCTCCCAGGGTGTACTCATCTCTTCCGTGGAAGTGGAGAGTGCTAAGGCTGAGCCACTAAAAGGTGTGGGTTAATCTGAAGTTGGGAGGAGGGGAAGGGTGCTCAGCCATCTTCCTGGGTGATGGGAAAGACAGACAATGCCAGAGGCTCCTGACCCAGGAGGGAAGGGACACCCAGCCAGTGACCATGGCCAGAGGAAGGGGTCACGCAGTAGGAGCAACAGGCTGGCTGGGGAAGCAGGACACAACTGAAGAGAAGAGCAAAACCACAGGACTAAGTGTGTGGTTTGCTCTAGTCTGAAAAAGACTGAAGATGGGTGTTTCCCATTCTTCTCTCACATGAACATCCCATCATCCATTAGAAGGGCTTTAACCTGCCACGGTCAGCTGTCCCCACCTCAAATATATTCTCCCACTTGCTACCTGCCGCCCATTTGGCATAAAAAGCCAGCCTCTATTTTAGGAAAAAAGGATGCAGTAAAAGCCAAGTGATAGAAGCACACTAAACCTTGATAGTTCAAATTTTAACAAAGAAACATCAACCATTCTCCATTCCATGCAGGAGCTTTCTTCTCCCACCTCTAACTCATGAGAGTAGTGCTACGATTGTCCCCTTCTGTCACAGTTGTCAGTAAACACACTTTTCATAGAAACACATGCAGGTGGGCATGTATTCAAAATTGCTTTACATTACCCTTTCCCTTCCTGAAATATTTCTTTATATTCATATATGCTTTCCATTTCTTCTAGCCCTTTACCCCTCACCCACATGCTGCTAGTCCCCCATTTCCACATTCTCCTTTAACCCTCCAAAGACTTTTCTCAGTGGGATGAAACATCTGGTGGATGATACTCATACAGATTTCAGTACTGCTTTTCTTTCTCAACTTGCCAACAGATCAGTTTTAACAGGTAGTGAAGCCACTGAAAGGGATTTTCTGTCTGTGGCATACAAAGTCTTTCCAAGATCAATAAAGGAAAGCATAAAAATTGAAGGGGTCTATGTAAAAAGGGGGGGGTTTCCTCCCTTTTTTTACTTCTGTGTACTTTTATATACTCCATCTCATTGGATGCAAATAGATTTGTAAGTGATATAGATTATATTAAAATAAACTTTTTTGCTTTTATCTGACTTCAGAACAACCAGTTCTGCCAATACAAAGGCCAAGTAAATATTTCATTTTCCTCCAGAGACAAAAAGCTGACAATTACTCAAAGTGCATTGTATCAATTACTCAGAAAGGATGTAGTAGGTACCCAATTTGCTGTCTATACAGCACATTGTCTCAGATTAACTCAGCTGTCCCAAATACTGACCCATTTTTGCTTTTCCACAGATACTTGGTCCTCGACAATACTCCTGAGTTTCCTCTGCACCGATGCTTCCTGTGACAACAATTGAGACTGGCAGGGGCAGGAGCAAAAGGCCCTATGGGATTTCTCTTACCAAAGCCAAGATAAATGCTTACGTTCCTCCTCTCTGCTACCTGTGTTCTTCATTTTAAGAAACTGAGATCTTTCCAAAGAAAACAGGTATTTCTCTTTGGGTGTTTGTAGCCAGCTAATATGTGAGGAAGTGCTATGTGCCCATATATACATTTAGAGTTAGACCATTCCCCAACCATTAGAAATGGCTGTTACTGAAAATTAAAAATTATGACAAACACTATAAAATTTATCTAATCCATCCTCTTTTTAGGAGTTCATGTCCTGTAAAGGCTTCCTTTACCGTACTGATTCAAGCTGCTTAGTGATGTTTGTTTAAGTCTAGTTCTGGCTATCTCTCTTTTACATATGCCACAACTTCTGTATCAAATAAAAACAATCCATCACGATCTTTCAGAATAAACACATTTTCAGCTTAATTTTCAGCTTAGTTGACAGGAATCATATTTTTTTTCAGTTATATACATGCGTTTATCTTGATTTGGTTAGATGGAATTTATGTTTGAACAAAACTTAGAAATTTTAAATGCTGCAGACATGTTTCCAGATAAAAATGTGACAAATAAGATGCTAAACCACAATATCCCAGAGTCACGCTACACACACTGAAAAAGCACAATCCTGCAGACTCATGAAAGAGCCCTCCCTGCATGGACCAACTCATTGTTTTCAAAGACCAGTATATATCGAATGTGCACTGAATGTACATCCTGGAGTGAGAATCTCTGTATTTCCATGTGAAGAAGTCAGACAGTTACTAATACTTTCATGTTGAAAATACTGCAGCTCAAGAGATAAAGCTGATGCTTCATCTCATGAGAAACAGCAATTCTTTTATAACCACTTATAAATGGTTTGGTATTTTCTCTGAGACAACAAGCAGTCATTTACTGGTCCATGAGATTTCCATGAAACAAGTCTGAATGTCACCCACTGTGAATAACACATTTAACACATTTCAAGAAGTTTCTGTTAATTCAAGTTCATGCCCAAAATACAAAGAAGTAGCATTTTACATATTTAAGGAAATAATCATGCATAGCCCCCAAAGAATTCACAGCCATTGCACCAAACAACAAATCTAACAAATACAGGCGTGAGCATGCTACTGTGGGTCAAACATACCACCAGTACCCATATCATCTACAAACAGCCCTCAGCCTTCAAAGGAAAACCTGTGAAAAGTGATTGTTTTTCATCAAAGAGTAAATATTCTGCAGGTTTACACTACAGACAAAAAAAAATTAAAAAAAAAAAATAAAAAAGGAAAAAAAAAACAACTCACCCTGTTTAATTAAAAAATTACGTAAGTTGTAGCTTCACCTTCACTTGCTCCTTCTTGGAAGAGAGAATAAAACCCCAACTAAAATTAGACCTCTCCAGTTTTGCTGCAGTTCCCCAGCAGACAGACACAGCCAGACCCTGCGAGGAGCCGCCAAGGCGGAGGCGTGGGGGGGGGGGGTGCTGGGCATGGTACCACACCCTGATGTCTCCCCACTCCTCCTCCCATAGGCAAAACCTGCCCACCACAGAAGCAGGGGCCTATCAGGTGAGCTCCTGACTCGCATCCAACCAGCTACCTGGTCATCTGGGGCAGCCTTTGGGGAGAAAAGGCCATCAGCTGCATCAACAATGGAGGGATGTGAACGCCTGTGCTGCGCCGATTTAATAAAATCAATGTATTTTTCATGCTTCTCAAAGTGCCTTGTGTTTCTCTGCTGCAGCAAGCAGGTCTACAGCACGCTGACAGCTCAAGGAGCCTTCCTGGAATAAACTTCCAATGCGGTGCTCTCGGGCTCTCCTATTGCCATGCAGGTCTCATCATCACCGTAGAGCTGAAACTTTCCAACCCAAGGAGACCCGTGGAGCCAGATGCACTTATCCTACATTATGCATGTACACACATGGGTGCAGCAAGACCCATGAATTTCACATCAGTGATGCAGCAGGATGATCTCGACCTTTTAAGATGCTATAAAATGACAGTTCTCCATAGATTTAGAGAAAAGCACATACTCGATCACATCTGACTAAGATGTACTGCTCAAACACACACTTTGCTCATTTTCTCATTTGCTATGAGATTTAGCTATGCTTTCTTTACACAAACCTTCCTATTGACACAGGCAAGAGCTGACACTATTCAAACGAAAGAAAAAAAAAGGTGTAATTCAGATTGCCACACTGTAAAAAGACAGATGCATGTGGGGCACACCTAACCCAGAGCTTCTCTTTGGCAGCAAGGCCTCTGGCTTGCCAGTTATCTTGACAGCCAAGATTTCAAACATCACAGGTGCTTTCCCTTCGACTTCCCAGCGACGTAAATGTTGAGGAAATAATTTTTATCCCTACCTCAAACACAAGCACAAGCTGGCAAACAGCATTCAGTGCGATAACCACCTTTACCGAATGCCACCTTCCCCCTCCGGCACAGCCCCGGGAGAAAAAAAGCCAAACAAACCAAGAAGCTGCAAGGCCAGAGTATTTCGCTACTTCCATTCACTATAGGAGTGGGAGTTTTCAAGCTTCTCGGCGTACAAGATAAAAGTTTCAACTCTGAATAGAAAACTAAGAAAACCTGAAAAGATAACAAACTATTTATTCCAGCCCCCCTCTGCTCACCCTGGTGCTGCAGCCGGGATGGAGACCCGCACAGCCTTCCTGCCGGCCGCACCCTCGCTCGGGGTCTCTAATTCCCTTTCCCCACAGCCTCGGCCAAGCCCCGCAACTTCTGCGCTCAGCGGGGACAGGCGTCGGGGGCAGGGGGGAGAGACACACACACAGCGCTCGGGCCGCCTCTCCAGTGCACCTGGAAGCCC
>NW_009970725.1:11735147-11736181 GCF_000747805.2 Chaetura pelagica
GGGGAGAGAGAGGGAGAGAGAAGAAAAAAAAAAAAAAAGAAAGGAAAAAGGGGAAGAAAAAAAAACAACCAACAACAACGCGGGGGGAATGTCCACGCCGCGCTAAACGGCAAAAGCTGGATGCTGGCAGGTTTCTCACCACCATTAGCTCCCTCTTCCCCACACAGCACGGAGGGTCGTTGTTCCCCCCCTCCCCGCCCGGCACCGGGATCCCCACCTGCGTCCGGAGGGATCCAGCTGGTTATTGGCTCAGCTAAATGAATTCTTCTATTTAGACAGATGAGTTTAGCTGCTGCAGTTGCAACCAAACCCTAGCGATGGAGAGACTCCCTAGGAACTTAAAAGCAGCAAGCTGCGTGCTGGCAAGGTCTGGCTTTGATTTACCCCGGTGTCGTTGCTGCGTGGGGGTACCAGCCTTCTCGGTTTTAATTTCCAATGACTAAGCATATGTTCTTAAAATCTGGGCCTTATTTCACTCAAGCAGCATTACTGAAAAAAACAAGGGTCCTGCCACACATCAGCTCCTGATCCAGAAAGGGTAACGTAAAACCAACAGAGACTTTAGTTTTCACTACAGTACAGACCACCACATGTCAGAAAGCATAAAAAACTCCTAGTGCACACAGAAGCCGTTTGGTAGGGGATAATCCTTCATGCACCATTTCATTTTGGTAAATATGTGGCTGTTCTGAAAGCACATAACTCAGCTCTCCACAAACTACATGTGTAAGAGCAGCTATTAGATTTAAGACTGTGAAGCACCATGGTGCTCAGAAGCACTGCTCCTTCACATCTCTGAGGGACCAAAAGTGGCTGAACTTGCTTTTTTCCAGGGGAGAAACTGGTCATGGGAAGGGTAGCAATGCCTTGCTATGGGAGAGCCACCAATCAAGATGCTCTCATGCTGCACCTTCAGTCCTGTTGCAAAACAGCAGATAAATCAGGGTTATTTTCTCCTTAGGTAGTTTATTTGAGAGCTTCCCAAAATGAGAAGATACAAATTATATTCAGGCCTCTGATATGAATCGGGGGGG
>NW_009970725.1:11737293-11766681 GCF_000747805.2 Chaetura pelagica
GGAGGGAAAAAGGAAAGGGGGAGAGAGAGGGAGAGAGAAGAAAAAAAAAAAAAAAGAAAGGAAAAAGGGGAAGAAAAAAAAACAACCAACAACAACGCGGGGGGAATGTCCACGCCGCGCTAAACGGCAAAAGCTGGATGCTGGCAGGTTTCTCACCACCATTAGCTCCCTCTTCCCCACACAGCACGGAGGGTCGTTGTTCCCCCCCTCCCCGCCCGGCACCGGGATCCCCACCTGCGTCCGGAGGGATCCAGCTGGTTATTGGCTCAGCTAAATGAATTCTTCTATTTAGACAGATGAGTTTAGCTGCTGCAGTTGCAACCAAACCCTAGCGATGGAGAGACTCCCTAGGAACTTAAAAGCAGCAAGCTGCGTGCTGGCAAGGTCTGGCTTTGATTTACCCCGGTGTCGTTGCTGCGTGGGGGTACCAGCCTTCTCGGTTTTAATTTCCAATGACTAAGCATATGTTCTTAAAATCTGGGCCTTATTTCACTCAAGCAGCATTACTGAAAAAAACAAGGGTCCTGCCACACATCAGCTCCTGATCCAGAAAGGGTAACGTAAAACCAACAGAGACTTTAGTTTTCACTACAGTACAGACCACCACATGTCAGAAAGCATAAAAAACTCCTAGTGCACACAGAAGCCGTTTGGTAGGGGATAATCCTTCATGCACCATTTCATTTTGGTAAATATGTGGCTGTTCTGAAAGCACATAACTCAGCTCTCCACAAACTACATGTGTAAGAGCAGCTATTAGATTTAAGACGGTGAAGCACCATGGTGCTCAGAAGCACTGCTCCTTCACATCTCTGCTATTAGATTTAAGACGGTGAAGCCCCATGGTGCTCAGAAGCACTGCTCCTTCACATCTCTGAGGGACCAAAAGTGGCTGAACTTGCTTTTTTCCAGGGGAGAAACTGGTCATGGGAAGGGTAGCAATGCCTTGCTATGGGAGAGCCACCAATCAAGATGCTCTCATGCTGCACCTTCAGTCCTGTTGCAAAACAGCAGATAAATCAGGGTTATTTTCTCCTTAGGTAGTTTATTTGAGAGCTTCCCAAAATGAGAAGATACAAATTATATTCAGGCCTCTGATATGAATCGGGGGGGGGGGGGGGAGGGGTGGCAAAAAGTATCTCCCTTAATTAGCAGCATCTCTGTGGGATTTAAGAAGGGAAAGAAGTTATGACAACAAGAAGCAGATGTACCATTTCTCAGATCTGCAAAACTGTGCTGCTCTGTATTCTATGTAGAATTGTAGCAAGAAACACACCTCCCTCACCTGCTATGCAGGACAGGAGAGACTTCAAAAGGAAAAGGCATGCCATCAACTAAGAGAAGGCATACCTCTAGTCATGCAGCTGAAAGAAAAAGGCTTGTATACTCTTCTCCACCAGGAGCTCTGGAAGTCATCATGAATCACACGGGAATGGGCTTGACAGCTAAGACACACATTAGAGTTAACAAGGTTTGAAGTGGGGAAAAAAAAGAAGAGTTAGAAAAGGACTGAGTTGGTTTGAATCAAATTGAGTCTCAAAAGCAAGCCAGGACACTTTGGAAATATTATTTGAAAAACAATGCAGTATTAACCCGCTTAACCTTTTGCAGCTCTTGTACTGAACATTACAGAGGAAGGTGTTGACACTGCTTTTAGGCAGAGATACACTCACTGCTAGAGGGTTAGTGCTTCACAACAACACATTGTCCTTGAGCACTACTGTAGGCAGGTTCGCTCCAAAGCTGCAATATACTCTTTGATTCCTTTTGTGAATATACTGCATATCTAATACCAGCTTTCATCTGAGGATCTAGAAGGCTTTCAGCACATTGATTTAACCTGTTCCTACAAGCAGGAAATCTTTGCAACAGATATGAGATAACTGATACCTCTGGACTACTAGTATAGGCCTAACTTTCAGAGCTCTCGATGCTAGCAGTATTTTGAATGTTGGGGGTTTTTCATTTTAAAATATTAATTTCTAATTCCAAAATGGGTTAGTTGGCCAGCTTGCCCTGAATTCTGTCAGGTGGAAGGTCCAAGGAAGTTTAGAGTTCCATGAACCTGCAGTTTTAAATTAATACTTAAAGAAACTGTTCTTCCAAGCCCAAATCCATACTCTTCTCACAGAGGCAGGAAACGAGAATGATCCCCCCACGCTTTGCTGGAGTTATCCCAGTGTCTACACAAAAGGAAGCTTGGATGACAAGTCTAGGCAGCACTAGAAGAAACCTCTGATCTCCCATCTTGCTATGGGACAACAGTTTTATTTTTGCTATTTTCTTGCCTTTCTTGAGGTAGTGTTTGAGACTTGGAAAGCAAGAGCAAATGAGTTTAATGGTCCCATTAGAGTTTCTGTTTGTCTCAATTCCCAATGCATCACGCTTGGTTAAGCCCAAGGCGGTCATTTCTCACCTCCACAAAATCCCCTGCCAGCAGCCAGACACACAGCCCCTACTGCTTGCCATGGAAAATGGTTTAACTCCTACACTGTGCTCATTTAAAAGCAGCACCATCTTGGATGGGATGCAGGATGGCACGCAGTGTGCCCTGAACACAGCCTTTGAGTCCTTCACATCCTGCTTCTCTAGACACGAGTTCCCTGCATGACCCTACCCACTTACCATCTCCTCCCCATTTTGATGACTGCAGAGAACCTCTCCCAGCCTGCGCCTGCCAGGTCATCCCCTTTCCTCTTCCCACATCTACCATACCCCATTCTCCATGTCCACTCAGCCCCTTCTCCCCAGTCCCTTCATTACCACCATACCTCTTGGTCAGGGGCTTCCCAACCCTGTATTTCTCCTTTGCTATTACAAAAGTATCTCTTCATCTCCCTCCTCTCCAAAGCAGTTTCCTTCCCCTTGTGCCAGATACCTTTCTCACTTTTTTTTGCCAGACCAGCATCCTCCATTGCAGCACATCTGCACATCCAAACTACTTCTGTGCTGGTCCTGAAGCCAGGCTGTTCCCAGCACCCCATCCTTCAGGAAAGAATACGTGCTGAGCCCAACTCTATGAACTATGGACAGAATCATCCAAGAGGCTGATGCTAGGCTGGGGAAATGGGTGAAACATGCAGGAGGCTCTGCCCTCCAACCCCTTTTCCATCCATCCATCCATCCATCCATCCATCCATCTGTCCGTCCGTCCATCCATCAACTTTTTGGTTTTTCAATTTCCCCTCATTGGTAAACACATGCAACTTTCTTGGAAAAGGTCTGCAAATGGAGGAAGGAAGGAACCAAGGAGATCCTGGCACAAAAAACCAGGGAAGAATAAAAGTAAAGGCAGCCTCTGACATGAAGCAGGTAAATCAGAGGTGGGGAAGGAAAAGGTGCCAACATACAAACTCTCCCTCCCCATGGGGGGCCTGTAAAAGGAGGACAGCCATAAGGCAAATGGGCCTGCACAGAATATTTGGCCATGGCAAGGGCTGTTTTTTGTAGGAGAGGGGAATGGGGAGACACATGGTTCCTGCCAGGAAAGGATGAATAGGCGACTCTGGAAGAGCAGGGACAAGGATTATTGCCCAGCCCTGGGAACTGCTGCCTAAAACATCCTTGTGATTCCGTAATTGATTGGACATGGCATTCAAAATAGCATATTACAGGAAAAGAAGACAGAAAAATGCTATCATACTCAGCAAAAGGCCATCTCAAGCCCAGCCAAAGATGAATTAGCTGGGTACTTTGAAAAATGGCAAGTACTGTAAAAGTAGTAGCATTATTACAGTGTTATTAAGAAGATATTTCTTAGCAGACAGGAGCTTGGCACTATCTGTCTAGACGGGTAGATGGGTTTGGAGTCAAACTGTTTTTTTGTTGTGTTGATTTTTTTTTATTATTTTTATTACCATATCCACTTCAATTTATTAAAAGCAAACTGTTCTGCTCATGACTCATGAGGCTTAGCTTTCCGCATGGCAATGAAACAAGATTCTCATAATTAAGAGCAATTGCTGTGACACAGCAGATGAAGGTAAGATTTAGAAATCTTCTAATTCTGTCTTCCCTCAATGCAAATATAATGCCCACAGACTTCTAATTGTCTTCAAATACCTAAGAAGTAAACCTTCAGGTGAGCTATCCATTAGAACAATTCAAGTGATGCAGCATGTCAGATTTATTCTTGACACAGGTTTATTGACCTCATTGCAGGGATTTATTTGGTCTGTCATTTGATGCAAGTCTTGCTCTGCCTATCAGTGCCAAATCCACCCCATTTTATGACTACTGAAGGAACTACCAGTAAACTTGGCCCCAGTGCTTCTGCAACTGAAATCTTGCCTGTAGAAGATTTACTGCAATTAATTCAGCACAGCCCTTTGCCACTTTCATATCTGTAGCTACTTTCTGACTGACAGCATAAACTGGATTATCACACTATTACATCCTGCAGTTCTCCAACTCCCATCATGAACCACAGGTAATCAAAGTTTGATGGAACTAAGATGGTTTGGGATGCACTGGAGGCTCTGCACAAAACATATTAATTAGTTTTTGGGTAGAGAAATAAACTGAAGCTTTTTTATCTCAGCAAGGTTTTAATTTTTAACTCATTTTGTCTATGCATAATCATTAATATGGTTTAATTGTAATCGGATTTCATATACACCGACTACAGGAAACAGAAAAGATGGAAGATATGCCATAAGCATTCAATACAAATCTATTTTTTTTAAGTAAGGTTCCTAAACATCCTAACAATGAGGGAAGCAAAGACAACTGTCACTCCTATTGGCAACTCTAGGACTGAGAGCTTCATAGATAGTGACCACTTCTACCAAGATCAACACAGACCATTCTCCTTTACGGGGGTGCTTTCTGTTGAGCCCCTCTACTCCAGTCCATGAAATTGTGGCTTTTTGTTCTCATTCCCACAGTGCATGCTGGTTTGCCCTACTTGTGGGATGCTAAACAGGAAAGCAGATACCTTCCTTCCCCCTTTTCCATGCCATTAAACCTAGTCTTGCATTTTAGTTCCAAAACTATTTTTAGCTCTTCTCTGTCTTCCTTTCATGAAGCATCTAATTCAGAGAAGGACTTAAGTAGGAGTTACCTTAAACATAACCTAAAGTCTCACTGACTTAAAGGAGAATCAATGCTCATATGAATTAAGTACTATCAGAAATAGAAATGCCACTGAATAATAACTGCCTTCTACAAATCACTTTCTAAGATACCTCTTGCTCATGATATCTATACTAAAATGACTCTCAGTGGCCAGGTTAACAGGCACAGCCCCCAAGTGCTTTTATATTGTTTATCTTCTTAAGCTGCAAGATTTACCAGGTAGGGAAGGCATTTTAACAAGTGTTTGCACAGCACCCAACAGACGTCACTCCCATTTTAATAAAGGTTAATAGCAATTAGGGGAAGCACTAGTAGGTTCATATTTAAAGTACAATGAATAATTATGCCTATGCTTATCACAAAAGTGTTATTAAGACAAGGCAGGAAGTCCTGCTCAAGGATGAACGTATTTATCCTATACCTGTTTATCTTACTGCTATGAATGCAAAGATCATAGAATCTAAGAACAGTTTGGGTTGGAAGGGACCTTAAAGATCTTCTAGTTACAACCCCCCTGCCATGGGCAAGGACACCTCCCGCTAGATCAAGGTTGCTCAAAGCCCCATCCAACCTGGCCTTAAACACTTCCAGGGAGGGAGCAGCCACAACTTCCCTGGGCAACCTGTGCCAGTGTCTCACCACCCTCACAGGAAAGAATTTCTTCCCAATGTCTAACCTAAATCTCCTCTCTTCCAGTTTAAAACCAGTCTCCCTTGTCCTATCACTACAAGCATGTAAAAAGTCCCTCCCTGGCTTTCTCGTAGGCCCCCTTCAGGTACTGCAAGGCTGTTGTAAGGTCACCCTGGAGCTTTCTCTTTTCCCACTGAACAACCCCAACTCTCTCAGCCTGCTTGCATAGGAGGGGTGCTCCAGCCCTCTGAGCATGTTCATGGTCATCATCTGGACTCATTCCAACAGTTCCATGTCCTTCTTGTGTTGGGGGCCATGTCATGGGCTTTTTTCTTTTATGGTTAAAAGATTAGTTTAGTTGCAAAGATGCCTTAGAATTACAATCTTTCTAACCGGGCATGTCTAAAGAAGGATTTTAAATTTTTTGGCTATCTTTTCTGACAAACTACCCCTCTCCATTTTTATTCCCTCAGAGTGCCAGAAGAGTAGACAACCCAGATTTGATATT
The DNA here is from genome assembly GCF_000747805.2 of Chaetura pelagica. Classification (NCBI taxonomy): domain Eukaryota; kingdom Metazoa; phylum Chordata; class Aves; order Apodiformes; family Apodidae; genus Chaetura; species Chaetura pelagica. Next base: position 11,743,508 of record NW_009970725.1, read on the forward strand.
TGACAATAAGTAAACTTGACTTATTGAAAGACAAAGGGTTGGCATTTTTAATGTACTAAATATGAGTATTGAAGAAAACAGCAAGAAAGGAAAACCCCCAAATATACAGTGCAATTTCTCTGTCTCTAGTTTATTAAGTGCACATCTGCCTCCTCTTGCTCTTACTTCTTTCTTTGAGCAATATGTTAAAAGCAGTAGCAGCCGCTCTTCACAAACCAAGGATGTGGGCCTGTGTTCAGGCAGTCCCTGGCTGCTCCAAGCATGCCGAGCCAGACAAAGCCTTTGCTCTTCACAGTCTGTCCCTGTCCTACCAGCTACCACACTTTCCCAGGCCATTAAAGGTCCATATTACCAACAGGAGAAAAGTCTCCATTTTTCCCCTGTTTGTCTGCTCCTTCCCACCTCCATCCTGCCGCCCTGTTCACCAAGTCAATACAAGCATTTATTAAGGCCATGGGAAAAAAAGCAGGCAAAGTCATCCAAGTTAAAACTAAAAAAAGGGGAGAGACAATAAATCTGACCAATTCCTCACCACCATTCCCCATGATAACTCACCAGTATGCGACTGAAAAGCAAGGGTTGTGGTGTGACATGAGAAGTGGAGATGACGGCACAGTCGCGCTGCTGCTTTTGGCAGCCACACCAGCCTGTGCTGGCCTCAGACTGTGGTACTGGCTACCAGCCTTTATTTATGTCAGCAATGGCTCAAAATTATATCCTTAACCTTCAGGCCCTGCCTGATGAGGCTCCCAGGGATCAATCCACCTCCAGCTACCAGACCACCTCTGCGCACTACCAGGAGCTCCTCCACTTTATGTTTATAGTTCCTCAGATGCATTTAAAATGCATTCTCTAATTCAGCTTACAGTTTAAGTCTCACATATAGTGGATGGGACACTGCCAGTAAAGTTAAGTTGAAGGTAGTAAGAAGAGGAGAAACCCCTCCTTTCCCTCTGCTTTGACAGCTTCTCCTGCACCTCATTCACTCTGACAGTACTCATGGAGGAAAATCCAGGCTCTTCATGTCACTCCCTTGGCAAAATATACTGGCATACCTTAAAGCAGGGTGCCCTATGTGCACCCAGGATATTGTATCCTGGGGTAAAAAAGTAGTCAAGAGTCACACTCCCCTGGTTTCTTTCTAATTGAAATGCAGCTAATCACTAACTTGATACAGACTTACAAAACAACCTGGAGGGATCTGAGTTGGTATCTCTGAAGAGTAATACTCTTAACAGAATAAAAATGTTACCATTACATTAAAAGAGAGAGGGAGGAAAAAATCATCTAAACATCATCCTCTAATCACAGCTTTAACAACAAATTGCACTCTTCCACATGACAAATTGGATACATATTTGTGTCCTAGGCACTGAAAAATACCCAAGAAAGGCATCTCAGCCTCTCACCCTTTTGAAAAGCTTTTTACACTTTACAAATAATGAGTATCACAAACAGCCTCTCACAGTGCAAATGTTTGATTTACCACACATCCCCTAAACCAACAATTTTAGGACCAGGCTGCTCCCAGTCAGCCTGTGTGCAAACATCTGTCCGGCTGCTCCCAAGAAGACACACACACAGCCCAAAGTTGCCAAGCAACATCCTTGACGCCTTAAGCATTGGGCCAACTCGCCTACTTTTTAAAAGTTACTTGGAAAAAAAAGGCTGATAGGAAAGCACAAGCTTATGTAAGGACCCTGCATTTAGAAGAAGGACTTTGCCTCTTTCCCAGAAAAATTCTGGGCTCACAACTTGTTTTTGGTAATAAAATAAATGTAGTAAACCCCATCATCACCTTAAAAACCAAACCAAGCAAACAAAAAAACCAAACACATAAAAAACAACAACCAAAAAACTCAGTTTGTGTGCTGGAGTTTCTACAGTTGAAACTAAAATCTAAACAGAGATTTTGGTGAATAATCCATTTTCTAGGTGACAACAGACAAAGCCTTGCCATCCCTCCCCCAAATCAGGTAACATGCAAACATTTATTCAGCATATCTAAGGACTAACCCAGTGCCACTGATCACAGTTAAAGGTAAGCACATCTCCATGGTTAAAAAGAAAATAAAAATTATTTACAGAAAGCCTGTGAAGAGATCCAGGCTGCATTCTCCCCATGTTGAACTCATTCTGCTCAAGTGTCAGTCAAATTATTTTCAAGGTCCTCTTTAAAGTACTGCTTAAAGCAGCCAAACCACCACACTTTTCAAGGTTTTAATGCTAGCTCTTCTCCCAAATCAGAGTAACAAACAGAGTGGTACTGGAATCTCTGTTGCAAGATAAAATCATGGTAAGTGTCAGGGCTTACAAACAGTGACAGTCCTCAGTTTCCCAACTCTGATAAGACCACGGTCATTGATCCCATCGGTTTGTGCTTTGACCCATTAAGCTGCTTAGGAAAAATTTGCAATTGCCATTATACCTATTAACTTGTAAGATCAAATATCAGTGTTCTTAACAAAAGTAACCAGAGCCCATTGCCTTTGGAACTTCACTGATGTTTGAGGTGCCAAAAAAGTGCAATAATGCTGTAAAAGGAGTATTTTCACTTTAAGACTTTGTTTTCTCCTGACAAGACACATAACTGTAGAAATAAAGCCACAAACATTTTATCAAAGGAAAACCACGGTGGAATTGATACAAAGCATTGCATTTACACAATATGCAGCACACACTTGTTTGCTTTGCAATTGCAAGAAAATTCTATTATTCAATTAGTTTGGAACAAAATGTCCCAAACTCCTCCAATTCTGACTTCGGTATCGTATCAATTTCTGGAGGTCTGGGCCAATTTACCACTTTTCATACAGCACCTAATCTATAGTCTAAGAGTTACTTTTAGTGGAAGAAAGCAATTAAGAGGAAACGTAAGAAAGCCAAATAAATGAACTAATAAAACAGCCTTCAGAGGTTTTGGATCTCTTCAACAAATTGCTCTCCTGTGTTCTTTTCACATTTTGGGGAGAAAAGTTTGAACGAGAAAAATTAAGTATGGGAGAAGTTGTGTTCCTAAGGATTCATTACTACTCCTCGCCCTTTGCACTCTACCCTTATCACCATGGAGCCCAGCACACTCAACATCCCTTCATATATTTTTATCAGGCAAGGGAGACCATATGCAGCAGATATATCCATGCTGACAGGCAGCACTGCACATGCTGGTCGTCTATCACAACATATGCTTGGATTAGTGAATCAGGCTACCTGCCCGCTACAGCCATCCAGGACACTTAATAGCTGAGCTCAGGCCAAAGCAAAATGTTTCCCTTTGAGGGGCAAGGTTTGCCTCCAGACTCTCCTAGTCCACCATGGCTACACTGCCACTGCTACTCTTCATTTCTCTTACCACTACACAGGGTAGATTTGAATGTGTGGCATCAAAGATGCTGTAGCAGTGTCTCATGGTATAGAGTCTCCACATCTTTCCCCGCACCACCATCCCTCTGCTTTGCATTAGGCATACAAAGCTGTGCTTTATTTTCCTTTTGGGGGGATTCTGCCACTCTCTGAAGGAACCTGAAAGTGATTATACAGATGAATGATGAAACCTGAGCTCTTGCTCTCATGTTCCACCCAGGCAAAATGGCAGCTAATCCTCGGGGAACTCAGTCTTGAGTTTACACCACAACATGACAATGTATTTCTTGGGGTGAGAGAGTGCCAAATCCCTTCAGCCAGAAGGCATTTTTGTGTAGTACTCTGAAAAGAGCTTCAAAGAAAAAGTATTCTCCTGTCATCAGTAAATTCCTCACTAGCAGGTTTTGGTTTTTTCTCCCAATTTTTAATAAGCAGCAATTAATATTTTTTTAAACCACCTTATAATGAACATTTCTTAGACTAACACGACAGAAAGTCTACTCTTTTAGAGAAATAAATTCTCTATACTCCATAGAAAACAAATACTCTGACATGTGTCCACTATTACGATTAAAATTAGGACTTCTGCAGTTAAACTCCCCAATGATTAACTTGCAGAGTAAAGCAAAGTGAAATTTTGCTTTTCTGTAACTGCCTGGCATCTTGAAATGCACATGAATTGTAAGGTCTCTTGCAAAGGCTGAAGCATCAATGCGGGTATTTTATTCACTTACCTTCCTCAAAGCCTCTCTAAAGCTAAAATCACATTCCCCGTTATTTATCAATTTTATTTAGACTAATCAAATAAAATTTTCAGTTTGCAGCTTCCCAGACATCACATTATATGGCATGTCTAAACTTTGTACAGAACTCATCAGTCAAGGAACTTAGCAGAGCAGAGCAACATTCACCAGGCAATTACAACGTCTGGAAAACTTGCCATAAAACAGTAGTTATCATGCATTATATACATGCAAATCAAGCTATTATGGTAGGATTATGTAGCATGTTACATCTTATTTTCCTGTCTTTTAGATCCTTAATACCCTCAACTTCTGTACCAGGAGCACAGTGACTGTTCTTAACCACTTCTTGTTTTCACCTTTTTTAGTGTCTGAAGCCTATAAAACCACTTTCCTTGTCTAAGGGTGGTGTGAAGCTGTTGCGTAACTTGAAATTAAAAGCAGAGTGATGGCTACTTGGAGAAGCTAAGATGCAAATTGGTAGGACAAGAATTCATGGTACCCTGTTCAAAGTTCACTAATTCATAGTGTAGACGTTTTTTATGTAAAATGCAGATGAAGTCAGTCTCTCTAAAATAGATGTCTTTATATCACTTTGCTTTGTTCAACAAAAGCTTCAAAATGTATTGGCCTGCATTAACTGAAAGAAGAAAACCACTATCTGTTAAAAATTTGTCTTGAGAGTCCACACTTCAGACCGTGAAAAGTGTAGTTGTATAAAACTGCCTGAAAATCAAACTTAAATTTGCAGAAATAAAAGAAGAGTTGCTTGTTTTTCCTTATTTACAAAGGAAAAGAAAGTGATGAAAAATAGGGCATTTTTTAAAAACATCTTCAGCAGTTGTTTACAATGTGTAAAACTTAGTAAGTTAAGGATAAGAACTTAGCTCACAGAAAATTGCTAAAGCTATACTTAGGCAATCCCAAGTGTTTGAAAGTTGTACATGTGGGGAACAACTATGTGTGCCCAGAGATGACATAAGCGGAACATGAGAACTGTTCACAACCGTGCGGCTCAGTTGAGCTTGGCCTGCAGAGCACATTCACCTTCTGGGCCACCAAGCTGGAGACCTGTAGTGGGAACTCAGCTCCACAACTGCAACGCCCAACAACATGAGGGCCGGAGAGGTGAATAACATAGACAGTGTTTTGAGTACCCAAGCAAACACATGCCTGAACACAACTCCCAATGATACCAGGATCACATTGCAGGAAGCCTGTATTTTAAGTATTGGGATGTAGTCAACCCGGCTCTTTATGAAGGACCAATAACAAATCTGACCTGAGAAACCTAGCTTCTGTGGAATAGATGAACTGCAGCCAAAAGGACTGAAGCCAGTTTAACATTCTTTTCAGAGAAGGCATTGCAATGTAGCAGTAAGATAATTTTCAATTATATTCTCTTCCCCAAATGCCGATGCTCCTAAGCTCCTTCTATATCAGGTTCTCTTCCTATATATGTATTTTCGGAAATAAAAACCACCAGGCCTTCCTGAGATTTTAAATTCCCCCCTTCTTCCTCCCATCCCTTTCATTAAATCTCCTGGTTTTGCTTAAGCCTCATGGCTCCAAAGAGCAGTAAAGTAACTTGTGGAAGGGAAGAAGAGTGTTGTAACAGTCTGCTACTAGAAGAAGAAAATTAAACATGGAAAGGTAGTATGAATCACGCTGAATAATGTGACATTTCCTAACTCACAAAAAAACCCACAACTTTTTAAAGAATTTTAGTTAGTAACAGCAATCCAGAATTGTGTAACTCAGACTTAACAATGGACAACCAATATAAACTAAACTGCCCTTATCCAGGATTCTTTTATCTCTACAGACAATAATTTTCTTTACTTTTTGCCACAGTACTGTAATGAAGTTTACTTTCTAGCATAACAGAAAGTCAAACTAATCATGCGCATGAGAATGAGAAACAAAAATAACCAAAATATTTTGTCCAAGTGCTCATAATTACATTGAGAATACACCAACCTATTTTAACATCCATTGTTTTCTAGTAAATTATTTTAGGAGGTGTTATGCTCAAGTTACTATAAGCAGTACAAGGATTTTCATGACCAAAGTCAGACCAAACAGGTTTTTTAAATGAACAGGTTTAAAATTTTATTTGAAAGCTGCATGGAACCTGAGCACACTGGTTGGAGGAAAGGAGGGATCTAGCAGAAGTAGCCCTCTCTCCTCCCTCCCCATTTCCTGTGGCATATTCTGCTCCCAGGCAGTATCTGATAATTATTATGAGATTTCTCAAGACCACTTCTCTGCCTGAACAGTTGTGTTGGTTGTAAAACTGAGAATTAAAGCAGTATTATAAAACAAACAAATATGAAGCCTCTCTGCCTTCTTGCACATCTATTATTCGTCGGTGCTACTTAAAGGTCTTATCTTGACACATTCTTTTCCAACCCAACCATTGAGAAGCAACAGACACTTTCTGAACCTCTGTTCGAAAATCTTATCACTCACTCAACAAGAGCCTGAAACAAACTATCAGGACTCCTGGAGAATACAGTAGAGGTGAAAAAATTCAATAATAAAGAATGTCACATATACAATATCTGCCACAGTGGTTTTGCGTAAACAAACAAGATACTCCCCTCTGCAACAAACTGATCAAATCACAAGACCTCAGTGGGTGAAGTCCTGGACCATTGAACAGGATGAAAAAACTCATCAGTTTAATGATACAAGGGAGTCCCTGCCCTGTGCAGTCTGCTATTTCTGCTGGTCAAGCAGTTGGCCCAACAAATCCAACAGAAATACAGTGTCAAAGAGAAACAGTGCATTGGCTAACTGCTCTATTTAATAAATTAGACAAATACAATGTTAATAGCTGTACAGCTGTACAAATGTACAAATGTATGGGAAACTAACTTCTGACTCCATCCCTTTATTTGTGTTTCCCACAATAGTAGTAATGCTGTATTCATTGAAGAATTTTTAAAAATACCTCTGGTTTTTTTTGGTGTTTTTTTTTTTTTTTATAAATTAAAAAAGTACTTTCAAGAAAAATGGCTAAATTGTGCCTAGTAATAAACTAATTATTACAAAATACATACTCATCCCAAATGCATTCTAGCATATGATCACAGCCCATTTGAGAGTTCAATTCCAAATGCAGTTGATATTTAAAATTACACATGCACTTGCACAGAAAAGACAGCAACTGTGTTTAATATAGGTAGTTAGTGCGGTTACAATAATTTCTCATCCAAGTTATGCACGCCAGCAGATTTTGTGTCTGGCTCTCAGCATTAGAACTGCTAGACTCCCCTCCTTTCCCCAGCAGCACATGAAGGTCAGCTGCTTTTAACGCCAGAAATTTAGTGAAACAGCTTGGTTTGTTATTGCATTGAAACTGGTTTTAGTCAGGGCAGCTCACAGCTAAATGGCAGAAAGAACAAGCAAATTCAATTAATAGCTCTGTGGCAAAAAGGAGACGAGTGTATTAGGAAAAAATAAATGGAAATTTAAATGGGTGCTACAAGAGCAGAACCAGGCCATAACACAACCCTGTCTTTCCCTCTTTTATACCTATGTTCTTCTGTAACTATGAAGAATATTTTTAAATAGGTTGCTCCACTTCACAATGGTATCTTATCTCAACATACAGCAAGCAGACACAGAATAGCCAGAGTTTTCACCAATCCTGCCACACCAATCCGTTCTTGCAGAGAACTTGCAAAGGGCATGGTCTGGAGAACTGCTCTTCCTAAGCTTCATTTTTGTCCCCTGCCAGAGAGAGAAGGCAAACAGAGCATTCTTTCCTCAGAGAGGTGGGCATGCAGGCAGGGAAATGGGTTGGAGGAGGCAGGGTACGAGCTGCCACCAGCCCCTGAGCAAGGGAAGAGGCAAACAAGCAGGAATAATATTAACATCCTCATCATACTCAACTAATTCTGTGTTTCTCAATGAAAGGGGTTTTTTTAAACTCAACTGCGTATGTGTTTTCGTAACATGTACACCTCTTTTCCAAAGACACCCTTAATGCAAACTGGCTTTCAATGGGTCTCTGTTACCATAAGAGCTGTGATGTGCAGCTGGATCCTTCTGTGCCAGCACTGAATCAGATATCAGGACCCATCCAAATTACCAATACAGTTCTGTTTCTGTGGCTTTTCCATAAGTTAAAAAAAAGTCACCAAAGCAATGTTTGAGTAACATATGTTATTGAAGTTCAGTCTCAAAGTATTTACTCTTCAGTTTATTCTAACTGAAAACAGGCAGTTTCTGAACTAAAGCTAGCCAAAGTTATTTGGAGTTTTTTGGGCTTTTTGCTGGGTTTTTTTTTCCTTAGCATCAAAATAACGATTCTTCACACATAAGTATTTTAGTTTCTCAGAATATGCCTAAATTTTCCCTGTGGCTGGCATGATAGTCTTTGCAATCAGAGAACCAATGGATGGACCACTCATTGGCTAAGGAACCGGCTGGAAGGTCGCACTCAAAGAGTGGTGATTAATGGCTCGATGTCCAGATGGAGACACATCATGAGTGATGTTCCCCCAAGGGTCAGTATTGGGACCAGTGCTATTTAACATCTTCATCAGCAACATGGACAGTGTCACTGAGTGCACCACACTGTGGTGAGGTCAACACACTGGAAGGAAGTGATACCACCCTGAGGGACCTTGACGTGCTTGAGAAGTGGGCTTGTGCAAACTGCATGAAGTTCAACCAGGCCTAGTACAAGGTCCTGCACCTGGGTCAGGGAAATACCAAGCACAAATACAGGCTAGGTGGAGAACAGATCAAAAACAGTCCGGAGAAGGACTTGAGGCTGTTGGTGGATGAGAAGCTCAACATGAACCAGCAATGTGCGCTTCCAGCCCAGAAGGCCAGAGCTGCCTGAGCTGCATCAAAAGAAGCGTAGCCAGCAGCTCAAGGGAGGTGATTCTCCCCCTTTTCTTGGCTCTTGTGACACCTCACCTAGAGTACTGTGTCAAATTCTGGAGTTCCCAAAATAAGAAGGACATGGAGCTCCTGGAAAAAGTCCAGAGGAGGGCCACGAAGCTGATTTGAGGGCTGGAGCATTTCTCGTACAAGGACAGGCTGAGATAGTTGGGGCTGTTCAGCCTGGAGAAGAGAAGGCTCCAGGGGGACCTCACAGCAGCCTTCCAATACCTGACAATACCTGAAGGAGGCATAGAGGAAAGCTGGAGAGGGACTTTTTACAAGGGCATGTAGTGGTAGGACAAAAGGGAATGTTTCCAAGATGGAAGAATGTATATTTAGGTTAGACACTAGGAAGAAATTCTTTCCTGTGAGGGTGGTGAGATACACACACACAGGTTGCCGAGGGAAGCTGTGGAAGCCCCCTCCCTGGAAGTGTTCAAGGCCAGCTTGGATGGGGCTTTGAGCAACCTGGTCTGGTGGGAGGTGTCCCTGCCCATGGCAGGGGTGTTGGAACTAGACAATCTTTAATGTCCCTTCCAACCCTAGCCATTCTGTGATCCTATGATTCTATAACTTGGGATGCAGACAGACCTTGGAGGACACTGAATAAAATCCTCTGACCTTAGTACCATCTACTATTTAGCCAACATTTAAAAGAAAGACAAATATTTTTCACCTATTGTTTCTTTTTTCTTTTTATTTTCTTCCCTTCTCCAATTATTTAACAGTTCAAGAGGTGATTTTCAGGTGTCAGTATGAAAATGAGAAACCTTTTCCTATTGTTATACATAAATAACATTATTAATACTTCTCTACTAGCATCTCCAGATCCCAGGCTGTGTAAGAGCTAAAGCACGCTATGTCCTGCACACATCAACACCAGACAACCTTTGCTTTAGATAGCCAGCATTAAGATCCTGGCTAAAGTGAAATTATTTTGAAACAAAAACTAGTTTTCACAGGGAATCCAAGCAACTTCACATTTTCTTACGTGTAATTTTGTTTATGTTGTGTCTAGAGCAAGTGTAACTTGGCAGGAGTGCAATACTCTGCAGACAGATATGGCAGCAGGAGAAAAGATAGCAACTCTAAAAATAAAGGCTCTAACAGTATCATAGGCAGGAGCCAAAATGCAGAAGAAATAAGTACACATTTGCTATCAGCGGGGTGAAAGGGATGGTGGAAGCCCAAGCAGCAGAAAGGCCTCCTGTGCCTCTGAAATACTATTTTTCATTTTCTTTGGACAGGGCAAAGACATTTGTAGCCTTCTCCTTTTACATGGATAATGCTAAGAATGTAAACATTCTATGAACCTATGATCAACTTCAGACGATCATGTCACTAGATCCAACTTTTACAAAAGAAAACTGACAAAACTGAAATAGGAAAACAATGTTATAGCTGAAGTTACTCACCAGAATCCATTAAATTAACATTAATATTACAGAAACTAGTACTTAAGAAATTCCAGAATTAAGTTGCTTGCTACTGATGCACTAATATCAAACCCAAACTCTCCCCTGGACCTTTTGGGTTTGTTGTTGTTTGGGTTTTTTTTGACCAGGAAGGAACTGCCTCATCTAGTGTAAAGGGTGAGTAGTATTTGAGGAATTGGGCTGTAGAGACAGAATTATCAATTTCCTCACATGCTTTCCTGTAGTGCTTAACACTGATAAATGAGGCCTGCAAGAATAACCATCAATACCAATAATCACCATCTTCCTAGCCACCATTTCACCTAGGAGACTGAGCCACACACACTAAAGTCAAAAGCATCCATCAGTTTGGGATGCCCACCTAGAGAAGAGGGCTCACACCAGTTACTATCTTCTAGCACAAACCCTATACTTTTTCTGCTACAGCTCATCACTTCTGCATTATAATTCTCAAATCTCAGCCCATCCCTCAGAAAGGGGAAAATTCAGATGAAGTGACACAGCATCACTAGGGAGCTTTGGGGCAATGGGTAGGACTGAATGATCAGTCAAGTCTGCTACTTCGTCACCTGCATTGCCTTGTCCCATTTAATACAGCCCTTCTGCAAAAAGCAAATGGGAGCTCACCACTGAAACAAGTCCTGCCCAGGTCAAAGCAAAGGTACCACTCTCTTGTCCCTTCCTCTGACTTGCTTCTGTCCTGCTTCCTCCTTTCTCCCCACATTCTGATCCTTGTTCTACTCTCCACTCTCTGAGACTTTCTTTCCATCCAGGCCTAGTCTTACCAACTCATTCAAATCCTCACTGACCACAAAGTTTTCATGCAGTATTTCACAGAGTATGGCCTTGCCAGAGCCACACATCCTGCCAGGCTAATAGGCTTTGCCAGAAAGTACACAAATAACCAAATTCTTGAGGAATGACTATCAGAATCTTTGAATACAGGTGAAACAATACATTATCTTTCCATTCCTGAAAATACGGTTGAGATAATTTTAGCTTGGGAAAAAAACTAATCCCTTCTATTCTGGGACAGGCAAGGCACACACCCCTTTTGGACAAAAGGGTTGACACAAGTGTTTCAAATCAGGAATAATTATGGGTAAAAAAACACCTTCCATAAGAAACATCAGACTAGTAGGCATTCTTGCTAAAAATCAAAAATGTTTATAAAGCATAGGATTTTATTTGAATCACTGAATAATTCAGGCTGGATGTGGTCTCTGAAAATCATCAAGTCATATCTCCTTCTGGAAGCAGAGTTAGCTTCAAAGTTAGATCAGGTTGCTCAAGTGTTTGTTCTGTCAATTTCTGAGTATCTTCAAGGCTGAAAAGTCTGCATACTCTCTGGGCAACCTATGTTGATTCATCTTTACGGTGAAATTCACTTATTTACACCTAACAGGATTTCGCCTTGCTGTGAAGAACTTTCAAGATGTGCCTGATCCACTTTATCTATAAACCATTCATAAGATCCTGCTTTTATTTCTTCTCTGGGATAAATAAGGCCACACTTTCTTCCTCTCCTGGCACATCGTTATGTCCTTCATCATCCTTGCTCTCTTGATAATCCTCATTCTAAAACTGTAAGTCTTTCTTTCATGGGAGCAGGACCCAAAACTGGGCACAGAACTCCAGATGCCACCTGTCCACTGCTGAACAGGGGGGACTTCTCTTTACATGCTCTTTTTAGTAATCATGGACATAGTTTAGTGGTAGACTCAGCTGTGTTATGTTTATGGTTGGACTTGATGACCTTATGGGTCTTTTCCAACCTAAGTGATTCTATGATCTACCTGTGGTTGGCCTTCACTGCTGCAAAAGCACACTGGTGACTTAGGTTCAGCTTAACCACCAAAAGGACTTCTAGGTCCTTTCCTGAAGAGCTGTTACTAAGGCAGCTGTCTCCCAGATTGTGCTGTTGCTTAGACTTATTCCTCCTTACATGCAGTACTCAACATTTTTCTTTGCTAAGCTGCAGACAGTTCCCTCCTTGTCCACTAATGCAGTTTCATTCTCCCTTCCTAACGCCTCAAAAATCCTTGCAATGGCACTAAAACAATGAACAGGAATCACACGTAACAGGGCAAAACATCTTTGGACCATAAAGTCCCCTGACAGGTCCAGACCCAAACCCATCCAGACGTGAATTCTGGCACTTCTCTTAACAGCTCATGTCCAGGGCTAGGACTGAGTTGGCTGCTGCTCAGTGAGAGATATAAGAAGCATCCACCTCATTCAGAGGCAGCCCAAGTAATACAGTGCAAACTCTGCTTCTGAAGCCTTCATTAGAAGTCATCCCCAAAACACCTTCTTGCAGAAGGAACAGGTTAATCTTTTTCCAGTGCTGCTTCTGGGAAAATTAACTACCCTCATGGGAGGGCATGCAAAAATCAATGTGTGCTAGGAAGTACTCAAACAGTCAAGGACCATGGAAGAATGATTGATCTTTTGGGGAATGAGGTGAAGGATGTAGAATTGATAGGTTTCTTTCTTCCCCTCCTCTGAACAGAGTATGAAGCTGATGGATGACTTTTTGAAGGAACATCTTGTTAAAAATGTTGGCAACATATCCCCTACATTTTAGGTCTACTTAATCAATTAAAAGGGCTGTTTCTGAAAGAATCAAATTAATATTAGATTGAAAAGATGAAGAAAAAGCAGGAAGCTGGAGAAAGAAACAGATTTAGCTGAGTCATTCCTGTGAGATTCTCATTTAATGACACCTTGCCCACAATAGAGAGAGAATTGTTTCTCAAATAAAATATTCATGGAAGGTAAATCACTTCATCCATCACCACTGAAGCAAAGTATTGATGCTAGGAGGCTAATTGCCATGTAAGTTCCTACAATTGAACCAGTAAGTGATGTGGCTGGCTTCTCCCTCAGAAAGTTTAGCGTGTGGCCCCATACAAAAATAGTTGATGGTGATTACAGCAGAGATGTCATCACCTGCCCTTGCCAAGGGGTGGCATTACAAAACTGCAATGTCCTCAGAAAAAAATGCTTTAACCATGTCCCTGTGTACATACTTTGGCAAACTTTGCTTCCACCTCATCATTCATCCCTTCCCAACGCATTAAAATTCCACGTGCTGCTGTCCTAGGGGATTTCCTTGTGTGGTAGCCCTCTGCCAGAATGATGGGAGGAAGGATGCCCAGCCTCCCAGATGACAATAATAACAGCATGTGGACGTCAGCAGCTACACTTGACACATGTTTATACTGTGAGCAAAAAAATACATATATATATAATTGCTGTTTACTAGCAATCCACCTACAGTTGTAGTTACTGGATTGGATGTCTGGGTCACAAAACCACAGATTTTGTGCTCTCTGCATGTAGCCAGATTCTCATCTGGCCCAAGCTGGCAGGGCTCCACATTGCCAGCCTGGCTTCCAGTGCCAGTGTAAATGGGTTATAAACATGGTGTTTGCTTCATCTGTAAGTCTTGAGATATCCTACATTTGACAGACACTGAAAGTTTACTCTAGGGTTTAGAAGCAAATTATTGAACTGACTTGTTAAATTACATTTCATTAGCAGTAGGAACATTACAATTGCACCCATTGTTATTTGAGCCTTCAATTTGATTTTGTCAAGACTGTTTCATCATTCAGTTTTTTAAAGCGAATGATTCTGAAAGGTTGTGCAAAGGGCATAAAAAGCCACAGCAGACTGATGACTTTCTGAGCAACAGTTTGGGGGAGGTGTAATCTCTTCTTTTTTAAATTATGAAATAGAATCTTTCTCAGGCTTCTCAGGTCGACAATCCTCAGTGACTCCCTATCTACCAGCATATTCTCAAACCAAAGGTGTAAACCCTGAGGAACACACAACACAAGAGCATTGCATGCCTTGTTTTGAGAAGTCTCAGCGAGTTGTGATTTGACATGCATCACAGCAAGAGAATTGCCAGCTGCTAGCAGAGGAGGAAAAGAACTGGAAAACAAAGTTTGAATTACTTTTGTATTCATCAGCTAAGTATTAAGGAAAAAAAAAAAAAAAAAAAAAAAAAGAAAGACTGGCTGATTCAAAGTCTGTAAGGAATCATTAGGTTTAAATTTACCTCTGCAGAGAATGAAATCACATCTGGAGCCTATATTACCTTCTTTCACAGAAGCAGAGCATATTCACTTGTAAAATCTTATACTGCATGAAATGCAAGAGATGAAAGATAGAAAACAGACTCTCATAAAAGATTCTGGCAACATTTTTAGGCAACATAAAGAGCACAGGTCTACAAAACTTTCTATTTAATTGTTTTTTTTTGTACGAACAAAAAATAAAAGAAAAAAAAAAAAAAAAAAAAAAAAAAGGAAGACTGGCTGATTCAAAGTCTGTAAGGAATCATTAGGTTTAAATTTACCTCTGCAGAGAATGAAATCACATCTGGAGCCTATATTACCTTCTTTCACAGAAGCAGAGCATATTCACTTGTAAAATCTTATACTGCATGAAATGCAAGAGATGAAAGATAGAAAACAGACTCTCATAAAAGATTCTGGCAACATTTTTAGGCAACATAAAGAGCACAGGTCTACAAAACTTTCTAAAAATGTTGAACACCCTGCTTATTCACTTCCCAAAATTATTGTATATATTCTCATATATATATTGCATATATTCTCTCTCACAATTCTTTTTATGTTTTCAGCTGCACTTTAGAAGAGCAGCCCTGCAATAGTTTTATGCTGTAGGTGCCCAGACTGCTGATGAACTTCAAGACTAGAGGATTGCAGTGTGCTCTGAGCACAGCCTTGGCTTGGGAAGATGTGAGGAACAAGAAGAAAAGCAGCTGTCCAATTATCACATGGAATTTCAGACCACACCACTTATGAGCACAGATAAAAAAAGCTTTGTGTTAGCTGTTGTGTAGCTTCTGAGAATAATTCAAGGTAATAGGTTTAACCTCCAGAAGCACCATGGTTAGGGTACATCCTTCTCAAGAGGTGTTTTGCCTCCCTGTCATACATGATGCCAGAGAAGGCGCTGAAGCTCCAGCCCTTTGAGAGCTGCTCAGATAATGTGCTACATAAAGTCCCTTTGGTGTTCCAAGCGTTTCTTCCTTCAGACTCCTACCACCGAGCTTGGGAGCTACCTGAGCTCACTGGTGAGGACACAGGGGCTGTACTGAGATGTTAATTCATGGACCTTCTGCAGAACTTGGGACAAATGGCTCTATCTGGGTACTTGCAAAGCAAATGAATGAGAATTGTGCTGAGGGAAAACATACCCTAAAAAAACCCAAACAAACAACAAAAGCCATGAGGCCTTTTTTTTCCTGACTTATCTGCTTTTGCTCTCCCCATTGATAATCAGCAGTAAAAGGAAGCACTTAGGTAGAACACAAAATAATAAGTCAGAAACCCTGCCCTTAATTTTCCTCCCTAGCTTGAAATCAGTACTATGTGGAACAAAATAAAGTGCTGCTCAGTGACAAAACATTTATGATGCAATTGAAATACCTCTTCAAGTGCCTGACAGCCCATGAGGCTCCCACCTACTTCAGGAGGCAGCCCATGGCTGGAGTTGATCCCACACTGGGCATCGTAGTCACAGAGTGGTCGTGGTTGGAAGGGACCTCTGAAGGTCATTCTATGAGAATGACCTCTGCCATTTTGGCAAATGTGTGTATCTCGCAAGGATCACCACTGCATAAGAAGTGGAAGGTTTTTGGTGTCAGTGGACACACAGCATCTTCTGTATCCCACATCAGAAGATGTAATCACACAAAATGCAGTACATTTTAAACAAACTAGTTCTTCTGATTTACAGAGACACCCTTAGATCTGAAGCACAGCAGGTTCATATGTTATCCCCCTGCAGCTCTGTGTCTGTTCTGCAGCACAGACCTCAGCCCTGTTAAGACCCATTTAAAAGCAGCTGGGGGATAAACAAGCAAAGCATCCACTGAGTGCAGCCCCAGGTGTCTGCAGATACTTAATCCATGGTCACTGCCACAGGAGACCATGTCTCCAATTCATGGCAGGGAGGCCCCACTGAACAGCCAAAACACTCCAGTCTGGTCATTAGTGCTAACTGAGGGGAGGAAAAGGGTTATTTTGAAGTAGCATAGCCTAGAAATTAAAGCCAAGCCCCTTGAGGAGGAGGCTAGAGGATTATTCCACCTCACCAAAGCCATCTTTGTTTTCCTGAGTGCTTCCTAACCCACAAAGTGTGTAAAATACATTACCTGCTAGTATTATAAGCATGATTTACTTCTCCATGCAAAAACAAACAGGCAAAGAGTTGTGCAATTGCTAAGAACTGAGATAACCCAACCCTACTCACTGGTAGCATCTGCAGAATTAAAAACCCATAGTGCTCTGAATTTTTACACTCTTAAGGTTGAAAATTCCAATCTGAATTGTCTTTAGACATTTTCTGCCCACTCAGCTTAATGTGTTTGGTAAAATATCACACTCATCATAAAGAGCAAGGAGTCACTCCAGAAAAGTCTACAAGCAAGACGTGAATAAACCACAAATATAACATCATCTAATTCATTATAGAAAGTGTTACCAAAAGGAGAAAAATATTTTTATATAAGAAAACAAAAGTATTTTTTTAAGTATTCAGAAAAGACTACACAGTAACCATGGCCAGCAGCAGAGCACCTTCATACATTCTTCTCTACAAAAGTCTTAAGAGCAGCCTTTCAGCAAAATTCATTTTCCTATATTAATACATTACTAATTTGAGATACATGTAAACTTGAGAAACAAAGTAATTTAGCTCTTCAAATAGACTAAAGAGGAGGACCCTCACATAATTTTTGTTACTACTTTTAAAGTACACTCCTCACTTCCTCACATCTCACAGTCAATTTCATCTTACTCTCTCACTTCCATTTCCAGAACTCACAGCATTAGGGATGGAACATGTAACTTACCACTATCACAGAAAATACCACTGCAAATATTTTATTTGGAAACAAAAAATAAATAAGAAAGCACAGTTTAACTTTTTTCCTGAAGGAACATCAATGCCAGGCAACACAACCCAGTCTCCAAAGATGTGCCTGTGGTGGAGGTTTTGAGAATCTGCACCAAAACTACAGGAATGTGAAACCTTTGCTTGTAGGCAGCTGGCTGTCAAAGGGTGATTGATTACTTACTTAATCAAACTGCAGGAACAACCATTTTTGAGGCCACTGGCATTATGTTCAATCCCAATTCTGGTTCTAACCACCCAACCTTAACATCAGCCTGGTACCACTCTAGGAGACTTTACTAGGATTTGTGCTTTCATTAGACAAAAAAACAGTTCTGTCTGTGTGAAGAGCATCTGCATTTTGCCAGGATGGGGGCTAAACCCAAGATTAAACTCGAATCTCTTACCACCTTGACTGATAAAACAGACAGAAGCAGGGAGAAAAGCCTTTTTGGGTGACTCATGGAGCTGACCCACAGATACTTCTGCTCTGCTCACATATAATGACTTATCCTTATCTATGCAGTAAGAGCACAGTGGTGGAGAATGTGTCATTTTTTATTAGGCCTTAATGTTTATTTTACTATCTGTCTGTGCAAAGATAGCCTCCCAGATCGTATCTCATCAAATGCATAATGAGCCAAATTATTCTCTACTACTGTAAATTGGTGAAGGTCCATTGATCTCATTACAGAAGAGCAATTTACACAGGCAAAGAGGGTGGGTGACTATTTCTGTACAAGGAAAGAGAAAAAACCCTAATCCTAGGGAGCCTATGTCAGGAACAAAATACATACAGATCTCTGCCTTTTTTTTTATTTTATTTTAATCTGCACAGCTATATTTATACCAACAATTCACAGTAAAGAGTTAAATACTTTTTTAGAACAACTTACCAAGCTTCAGAGACTTTGACAACTCTATGCAGTGTTTGCAGAGTTGAATAAAGGCAGTTTCCTTCCTCTGCAAAGCCACCAGTGCCTGGGACTCGCTTGGCATTTCTAAAGCATTCCTTCCTCCATCCCTTGGTGATGACAACCACTGGCCACCAACCACCCTATTCACCATCTCCTCAGTAGCCACTCTAGGTGACACCCGCCAAATGCAACGCAGAAACCTGAGCAACACCTCTGCTAATGTATTTGCCAAAGTGCCTGAGGGACTCTGTGTTTGCATTTTATAAATTTGGGGCAGGGGAGAAGAATCAGGAGGGAATAAGAGACTCTAATCTCTCTGCCATGTGTTGCTTCATACAAACTTTTTCTTGGTTGTTTTTTTGTGGTTTTGTGTTGTGGTTTGTTTTTTTGTTTTTTTTTAAAAAAAAGGGGGGGGGGGGGGGGAAGGGGATTAGCAATTCTTTTTTTTCTTCTTCTTTTTTTTCTTTCCCTCTCTTTTTTTTTTTGTTTTTTTTTGTTTGTTTTTTTTTTTTTTTTTTTTTTAAAAAAAAAAGGGGGGGGGGGAGGAAGGAGCACTTTTAAAAACTAAACATCAGTAGACTCTGCTCTATGAAGTGATGATCTGTTTATATCTCCTCTTACTATGTTCTAACATAGGTCTTGCTACAATACAGGCCAGGCAGGAAAACTAATTTCAACATGGAATTACAGAAACAGCTTGTAAGCCAGCAAATGGATAAACCAGAAAATTACTTAATTTTACTTTGTGTATTAATCACTTTCAAGCATATGAATCTAAAGGCATCATATGTTAATTAATATAATGAAGAGCTGTTCCTACTAAATTTGAGTTATTTAATATAAATAGATGTAGTCTTATCATGGAAACTTCCAAACCAGTAGAAGTTACTTAACTGTAGTACACAGAATGAAAAAAAACCCACCACAAAATGGTTTCAATAGGCAAAATGCAGCTTATTTGGCAGAAGTAACTTCTCATATATATTATTTTTAAAAATTGCTTGTACAGCTGGTTTTGACTCCCATATTCAACTCACAAAAAGGCTGAGGAGACACTGAAGGCTGATAATTAGCTAGCAGGAATTTTTCCCAACAGTACTCCCAAATAGTTGGTTTTAAGAGGGATGAGCTTGCTCTGCTGGACAAGAGGCCACAGACATTACCCAGGATTCTATGGATCTCTGGGGACAGGATTCTGGAAAAATGGACAGCAAACTGGGATTGTTTTCTTAAGAGTGTCTTGTGCCGCTACAGTGTTCTCCCATAAATTGCTGCTGCTCTTGACCACCAGGCTCTGATGAACTCTTACCTTCTGAGATACCTACAGTGAGGATGTCCCTCAGCTCAGTACTGAGTACAACCTGCCCCAAAGAGAAAGGAACACCCTTCTCACAAATCTCTAACTAATAAATGATAATTTTTAAAAATCACTAGAGTCAAAGCACACCATTCCAGATGGGGACAGCACACAGAAGAAGCTGCAAAGACCATACAGAAAAGCTCTCGCTCTGTTCTGGGTCCAAGAACCCAACCTCCTGCTGTTGGAAGCAAGGATATTTGGACTTGATTAATAACTACAAAATGCTAATCTCTCCTATGCGAGAGCCTGTTAATGTTTTATCACTTTCATTATCAGGAGGAGGTATGTCTGCATGAAGTAGCCACAGCTGCACCCTTCCCAAAGGCAGCTTCGAGGCAGGGCTCACAATGCAGGAATAGGATTGGAGACAGAGGTGGCTCCCAGAACACAGCTGGGCAGGCAAGAGAAGCCCACAGATGTCCAGCAAGCCTGTAACCAGCAGCCACTGCTTCTCTCTGGGTAGCACCAGAAAAAGAGAGCTTTAAGGAAAACAAAAAGCTCACAAGAACAATTTCCCCAGCTTGAGGTACTGGTCTGAAAACTTGGCAGCTATTAGAAGTCCTTTTCTGGCTGCATTTTGTACAGGAGCCAGGGGAAAGGAGAACCTAGAAAAGGGCAGCAGGCAAGAAGTGTCTTATTTTGCTGAATAGAGAAAAAGAACTAAACATACCATAACATGTTCCAATGTCAAGCACTGGAACAGGCTGCCCAGGGAACTGGTTGAGTCTCTATCCCTAGATATTTAAAGATGTGTAGATGTGATGTTTTGGGACATGGGTTAGTGGAGGAGTGACCAGTATGCTAGGTTAACAGTTGCACTCGATCATCTTAAAGGTCTTTTCCAATCAAAACAATTCTACAGAAGGGAAGAGGGCCACCCAGTATTTTATGAGCTGTCATTCTGGAAAAAATCTCTAAGTGAAAGTGGAGGCAGAGTAAGGAGCGGGAAGGAAGGAGCTGAGAAGCATGAAATGAGACAGAGAAGGAAGAGTTGAGGGAAGGATGTACTTACACTCGATAAGCAGAGCTCTAAGCTAAAAACATTATACCATAGGAGAAGGAAAGTATGAATTTATCCTGAAAAGTCAAAATGGTCATGCACCTTCTGCAGACACATTCTCAAGCATGATAGCATCATTCCTCTCAGTCATGAAAATAAAACGCAGGCTATCACTGGGCTGCTATTTAACCATGCTTAGAAAGAACATTTCCAGAGGAGAACTGGCATGGGAGAAAGAAGCAATACCTCGTGGAGAGGTGAAAAGAGAAGAGGTTTTGCATCAGTGTCATGATACATTTATTCAATAGATGAGTATGTATTAAAGCTGGTCAAAGTACAATCTTTACTGCAAAACACAGTACCCAGATCATGGATGAAAGATGCATTTATTTAACATGTTACATATGTGAAAAAGAAAAAAATAATTAAGCACTGTACTTCAGTGTATTCCTATCCAAAATCTTAGAGAAATTTGATATAATGAAAAAAAAATATTTACGGAATAAATGTCATGAGCCAGAAACCTAAGAAATCTTTTATGCCTGGACAGAAAAAGTCATCATTGGTGACCACTCTAGACAATAGCAAGCTGAACAGCTGCACTTCTAGGACACACTGAAGTCCATTCTCAGCTTATAACTACTGGAATTTGCACGCTCTCAAAGAGAAGTTTCTTTTCCAACTTTAAATCAGTTCAAATGAGCTCTTCTAGTAGGGTATCCTAAGACAAACTTGCTTTCCAGTGTTGCTCCTGGGGTCCTCAGCCTTGTGATTCCATTTTGATCTCAGTCAGAAAGCTTCATTAGGTCTGCAGTGCCCTGCTCCAGCATCAGGAGAGCCACAAAAATCAGAGCAGGAGGAAAATGGAAAGCACTGCTAAATGCAAACGTAGCATTTAAATTAGGAAAAGAGAGATTCAAGGGAAGAATGGGATGACATCCAGTCACTTGCGTGTCTATGCAGAGAGCCAGCAGCCTCCTCAGCCCTGCACCCCAAGCAGCTGCCTGGGGCAAGCGGGTGACCCGAAGGGATGAGGTGGGCAGGGAGTTGGGAGGTTAGTGGCACAGGGATGAGGCGGCAGGCAGAATCCTGCTAGAGCAAAGAGAGCACGGGCAGAGGCACAACAAGAGGGCACAGAGGTACAGCAAGCGCTGGGCACCACGGTACGATGCCAAGCACGACCGCATGCTGAGGTCGAGAGCTGTTAATCATTTAGAGAAGGAAGCAGGGGGAGATCCGAAGGAGACATCTGTAGGCAGCAGGGCAGGAAAAGGGCATGCGAGTGTTGCAAGAAGTAACATGACAAGGCAAGGGGAGGCAAAGCCACGGCAGAACTTCAAGGGGAAGAGACCCCTCCGGGGAGCCGCAGGTGCACTTAAATGAAGTGACTGCGTTTGTCAATAAAAGGGTTCCAAATTTCTGCCTCATTATTTCCTTTTTCTGGTGGAACAAAAGGCGGTTCAAAGATTTTCTTCCCTCTTCTTTGCATCAAGCAGTAGGAATTTATTAAAAGCAATACTTTTGCAAGACGGCTTGGGACATAATCCAACAAACAATTATAAATCCGCTTAACTTCAAGCACATGAGGGAGCCTTTTGACATTAATGAGACTACTCACATATCCTGTCTTAAGGAGATATAGAGTGTGTGCATGAACATAGTCTCATTTAATCTTGACTTGCGTGATGGCCTTCGCATCTGCTGCTTTATCTCCAGTCTGTGACCCCTCTTTATGCACACACTCTTCTCCCATCCACCTTCTTGCAAGCAGGCTTCAGGCAAAAGGGGCTTCTCCCTCCCTTTTTTTTAACTGGACACTTTGCAGAAAGCCATTTTACTAACATATGGAGTAGTACCATTGTAACTTCAACCACACTAAATTTTAAACATAATACTATCAAATTCTTACTGCAACACATGTAAGAAGTTGTTGATTGGGCTGGTCTGAGATGTAGTGCAGTTGGATGTTTTACAAGGAGCATTTCCTTTGTAAAAAGTTTAAAAAATTATTTAAATATTCTCTCTCAACAATAAATTGGCAGATACTAGAACTTAATACAGGACAGGAAGAAATTATGTCATTTCCACAGAGAAGTCTTTTTTTAAACATAATTTTAGTTTAGCTACACCTTTTTACCCCCCTTCTTCAAGAAAATTAAATACCAATGTATTTCAGAACTTCCAAAAATCCCAGAAGTGATGTCTTATTTCCTATTAAAAAAACAAACAACACATTCAAACACAAGTAGGTGAAATAAGCCAGACCAGGAGGCAAGATGCCACCACTCCTGTGCAGTGCTAGCATTGAACAGGCCCTGGAAGCTCTAAAAATACACTTTGGTGACAACCCCACCTCAAATCTCTCACTCAGGGGCATCACTGTTTATCAATACAGTGTTTTTCCCCACTCTGATTGAGCTAGTTTGATGTAATGACAAAACTGATCTTTAAATATTCAAAACTCTAATTATTGCACTTTTCTAACAAGCATGCTTTAAAAAAAAAAAAAAAAAAAAA